>NC_053024.1:159792478-160092478 GCF_003073215.2 Triticum urartu
GCGGTCACGAGGGTGGGGGGCGCCCTCCCTAGGGCGCGCCCCTGCCTTGTGGGCCCCCTGTTGCTCCACCGACGTACTCCTTCCTCCTATATATACCTACATACCCCCAAACGATCATATACGGAGCCAAAAACCTAATTCCACCGCCGCAACTTTCTGTATCCACGAGATCCCATCTTGGGGCCTGTTCCAGAGCTCCGCCGAAGAGGGCCATCATCAAGGAGGGCTTCTACATCATCATAGCCCCTCCGATGAAGTGTGAGTAGTTTACCTCAGACCTTCGGGTCCATAGTTAGTAGCTAGATGGCTTCTTCTCTCTTTTTGGATCTCAATACAATGTTCTCCCCCTCTCTTGTGGAGATCTATTCGATGTAATCTTCTTTTTGTGGTGTGTTTGCTGAGACAGGTGAATTGTGGATTTATGATCAAGTCTATCTATGAATAATGTTTGAATCTTCTCTGAATTCTTTTATGTATGATTGTTTATCTTTGCAAGTCTCTTCGAATTATCAGTTTGGTTTAGCTTACTAGATTGGTTTTTCTTGCCATGGGAGAAGTGCTTAGCTTTGGGTTCGATCTTGTGGTGTCCTTTCCCAGTGACAGAAGGGGAAGCAAGGCACATATTGCATCGTTGCCATCGAGGATAACAAGATGGGTTTTTTTATCATATTGCATGAAACTATCCCTCTACATCATGTCATCTTACTTAAAGCGTTACTCTTTTTTTAACTTAATACTCTAGATGCATGCTGGATAGCAGTCGATGAGTGGAGTAATAGTAGTAGCTGCAGGCAGGAGTTGGTCTACTTGTTTCGGACATGATGCCTATATACATGATCATACCTAGATATTCTCATAACTATGCTCAATTCTGTCAATTGCTCAACAGTAATTTGTTCACCCACCGTAGAATACTTATGCTCTTGAGAGAAGCCACTAGTGAAACCTATGGCCCCGGGGTCTATTCTCATCATATTAATCTCCATCACTTTAATCTTGCTTTGTTTTTTACTTTGTCTTTTACTTTTCACTTTGCATCTCTATATCAAAAATACCAAAAATATTATCTATCATCTCTATCAGATCTCACTCTCGTATGTGACCGTGAAGGGATTGACAACCCCTAATCGCATTGGTTGCGTTGAGCTATTGTTTCGTGTAGGTACGAGGGACTTGCGCGTGGCCTCCTACTGGATTGATACCTTGGTTCTCAAAAACTGAGGGAAATACTTATGCTACTTTGTGCATCATCCTCTCCTCTTCGGGGAAAACCAATGCAGTGCTCAAGAGGTAGCAAGAAGAATTTTTGGTGCCGTTGCCGGGGAGGCTTACGCTGAGTCAAGTCAAGATTTGAACTCACATCAACGAGCCATTTCTGGCGCCATTGCCGGGGAGTCTACGCAAAAAGTCAACATACCAAGTACCCATCATAATCCCTATCTCTCGCATTACATTAGTTGCCATTTGCCTCTCGTTTTCCTCTCCCCCACTTCACCCTTGCCATTTTATTCGCCCTCTCTTTCCCAATCTCCTTCTCCTTCTCTTTTTCCGTTTGCCTTTTTCTCGCCTGCCTTTTGCTCGTGTGTTGGATTGCTTGTTTGTCGCGATGGCTCAAGATACTACCAAATTGTGTGACTTCACCAATACCAACAATAATGATTTCCTCAGCACTCCGATTGCTCCTCTTGCCAATACTGAATCTTGTGAAACCAATACTGCCTTGTTGAATCTTGTTATGAAAGATCAATTCATCGGCCTTCCTAGTGAAGATGCCGCTACTCATCTGAATAGCTTCGTTGATTTATGTGATATGCAAAAGAAAAAAGATGTCGATAACGACGTTGTTAAATTGAAGCTATTTCCTTTTTCACTTAGAGATCATGCTAAAGCTTGGTTTTCGTCTTTGCCTAAAAATAGTATTGATTCTTGGAACAAGTGCAAAGATGCTTTTATCTCTAAGTATTTTCCTCCCACTAAGATCATCTCTCTTAGAAACGACATTATGAATTTTAAGCAACTTGATCATGAACATGTTGCACAAGCTTGGGAGAGAATGAAATTAATGATACATAATTTCCCTACTCATGGTTTGAATTTGTGGATGATTATACAAAAATTTTATGCCGGATTGAATTTTGCTTCTAAAAATCTTTTAGATTCAGCCGCGGAAGGCACTTTTATGGAAGTCACTTTAGGAGATGCTACTAAACTCCTAGATAATATTATGGTTAATTATTCTCAATGGCATACTGAAAGATCTTCTAATAAAAAAGTGCATGCGATAGAAGAAATTAATGTTTTGAGTGGAAAGATGGATGAACTTATGAAATTATTTGCTACTAAGAGTGTTTCTTCTAATCCTAATGATATGCCTTTGTCTACTTTGATTGAGAATAACAATGAATCTATGGATGTGAATTTTATTGGTAGGAATAATTTTGGTAACAACGCGTATAGAGGGAATTTTAATCCTAGGCCTTATCCTAGTAATCCTTCTAATAATTATGGAAATTCCTACAACAACTCTTTTGGAAATTTTAATAAGATGCCCTCTGAATTTGAGAATAGTGTTAAAGAGTTTATGAATTCACAAAAGAATTTTAATGCTTTGCTTGAAGAGAAATTGCTTAAAGTTGATGATTTGGCTAGGAACGTTGATAGAATTTCTCTTGAGGTTGATTCTTTAAAGCTTAGATCTATTCCTCCTAAGCATGATATCAATGAGTCTCTCAAAGCCATGATAATTTCCATTGATGAGTGCAAGGAAAGAATCGCTAGGATGCGTGCTACGAAAGATGCCTTTATTAAAGCGTGTTCTTCCAATTCCTATGAAAATCAAGATGAAGATCTAAAAGTTATTGATGTGTCCCCTATCAACTCTTTGTTTTGCAATATGAATCTTGATGAAACTGAATATGATCTTCCTTTACCTAGAAGGCGTTCCAAAAATTCGGAGTATTTAGATCTTTATGATGAAATTGATGAAAGTGGGATTGAAAGAAATAAAACCCTAGATGTTGCTAAACCCACTATATTGGATTTCAAGGAATTTAATTATGAAAGTTGCTCTTTAATTGATTGTATTTCCTTGTTGCAATCCGTGCTAAATTCTCCTCATGCTTATAGTCAAAAGAAAGCCTTTACCGAACATATTGTTGATGCCTTGATGCAATCTTATGAAGAAAAACTTGAGTTGAAAGTTTCTATCCCTAGAAAACTCTATGATGAGTGGGAACCAACTATCAAAATTAAAATTAGAGATCATGAGTTTTATGCTTTGTGTGATTTGGGTGCTAGTGTCTCCACTATCCCCAAAACTTTGTGTGATTTGCTAGATTTCCGTGACTTTGATGATTGCTCTCTAAACTTGCATCTTGCGGATTCCACTATTAAGAAACCTATGGGAAGAATTAATGATGTTCTTATTGTTGCAAATAGGAATTATGTGCCCATAGATTTTATCATTCTTGATATAGATTGCAATCCTTCTTGCCCTATTATTCTTGGTAGACCTTTCCTTAGAACGATTGGTGCGATTATTGATATGAAGGAAGGAAATATTAGTTTCAATTTCCATTAAAAAAGGGCATGAAACACTTTCCTAGAAATAAAATAAAATTACCATATGAAACTATCATGAGAGCCACTTATGGATTGCCTACCAAAGATGGCAATACCTAGATCTATCCTCGCTTTTATGCCCAGCTAGGGGCGTTAAACGATAGCGCTTGTTGGGAGGCAACCCAATTTTATTTTTAGTTTTTTTGTCTTTTCTTCTGTTTAGGAATAAATAACACATCTCCTTCTGTTTGGATGTGGTTTTGTGTTTTAATTAGTGTTGTGCCAAGTTAGACCTATAGGATCTTCTTGGATGATAGTTATTTGATCTTGCTGTAATTTCCAGAAACTTTCTGTTCAGGAAAACAATTGTTAAAAATCACCAGAACGTGATAAAATACTGATTCCAGTTGCTGATGATCAATAAACAAATTTTCTAGGTCCTCCTATTTTGGTAGATTTTTTGGAGTTGCAGAAGTTTGCGTTAGTTATAGATTGCTACAGACTGTTCTGTTTTTGACAGATTCTGTTTTTTGTGTGTTGTTTGCTTATTTTGATGAATCTATGGCTAGTAAAATAGTTTATAATCCATAGAGAAGTTGGAATACAGTAGGTTTAACACCAATATAAATAAAGAATGATTTCATTACAGTACCTTGAAGTGGTCTTTTGTTTTCTTTCTCTAACGGAGCTCACGAGATTTCTATTGAGTTTTGTGTTGTGAAGTTTTCAAGTTTTGGGTGAAATCTTTTGATGGATTATGGAACAAGGAGTGGCAAGAGCCTAAGCTTGGTGATGCCCATGGCACCCCCAAGATAATCCAAGGACACCAAAAAGTCAAAGCTTGGGGATGCCCCGGAAGGCATCCCCTCTTTCGTCTACTTCCATCGGTAATTTTACTTGGAGCTATATTTTTATTCACCACATGATATGTGTTTTGCTTGGAGCGTCTTGTATTATTTGTGTCTTTGTTTGTTAGTGTGCCACAATCATCCTTGCTGTACACACCTTTTGAGAGAGCCATACATGAATTGGAATTTGATAGAATACTCTATCTGCTTCACTTATATCTTTTGAGCTATGTAGTTTTGCTCTATGTGCTTCACTTATATCTTTTGAGCGTTATAATTTTGCTCTATGTGCTTCACTTAGATCTTTTAGAGCACAGTGGTGGATTTGTTTTAAAGAAACTATTGATCTCTCATGCTTCACTTAGATTATTTTGAGAGTCTTAATAGCATGGTAAATTGCTTAATAATAATATGCTTGGTATTCAAGATTTGTGAATCTTTCTTTTGAGTGCGTTGAATACTAAGAAAAGATTGATGCTTGATAATTGTTTTGAGATATGAAGATGGTGATATTAGAGTCATGCTAGTTGAGTAGTTGTGAATTTAAAGAATACTTGTGTTAAAGTTTATGATTCCCTTAGCATGCACGTATGGTGAACCGTTATGTGATGAAGTCGGAGCATGATTTATTTATTGATTGTCTTCCTTATGAGTGGCGGTCGGGGACGAGCGATGGTCTTTTCCTACCAATCTATCCCCCTAGGAGCATGCGCGTAATACTTTGCTTTGATAACTTCTAGATTTTTGCAATAAGTATATCAGTTCTTTATGACTAATGTTGAGTCCATGGATTATACACACTTTTTCCCATCCTTCCACCATTGCTAGCCTCTCTAATACCGCGCACTTTTCGCTGGTATCATACACCCACCATATACCTTCCTCAAAACAGCCACCATATCTACCTATCATGGCATTTCCATAGCCATTCCGAGATATATTACCATGCAACTTTTCACCGTTCCGTTTATTATGACAAGCTCCATCATTGTCATATTGCTAGCATGATCATGTAGTTGACATCGTATTTGTGGCAAAGCCACCATTCATAATTCTTTCATACATGCCGCTCTTGATGCATTGCATATCCCGGTACACCGCCGGAGGCATTCATATAGAGTCATACTTTGTTCTAAGTATCGAGTTGTAATTGTTGAGTTGTAAGAAAAATAAAAGTGTGATGATCATCATTTTTTGAGCATTGTCCCAAGTGAGGAAAGGATGATGGAGACTATGATTCCCCCACAAGTCGGGATGAGACTCCGGACGAAAAAAAGAGGCCATAAAAAAAGGGGAGAAAAGGCCCAAATAAAAAAATGAGAGAAGGGACAATGTTACTATCCTTTTACCACACTTGTGCTTCAAAGTAGCACCATGATCTTCATGATAGAGAGTCTCTCATTTTGTCACTTTCATATACTAGTGGGAATTTTTAATTATAGAACTTGGCTTGTATGTTCCAATGATGGGCTTCCTCAAATTTCCCTAGGTCTTCATGAGCAAGCGAGTTGGATGCACACCCACTTAGTTTCTTCTGTTGAGCTTTCATATACTTATAGCTCTAGTGAATCCGTTGCATGGCAATCCCTACTCACTCACATTGATATCTATTGATGGGCATCTCCATAGCCCGTTGATACGCCTAGTTGGTGTGAGACTATCTTCCCTTCTTTTTGTCTTCTCCACAACCACCATTCTATTCCACATATAGTGCTATATCCATGGCTCACGCTCATGTATTGCGTGAAGATCGAAAAAGTTTTGAAAATGTTAAAGTATGAAACAATTGCTTGGCTTGTCATCGGGGTTGTGCATGATTTAAATACTTTGTGTGGTGAAGATAGAGCATAGCCAGACTATATGATTTTGTAGGGATAACTTTCTTTGGCCATGTTATTTTGAGAAGACATAATTGCTTTGTTAGTATGCTTGAAGTATTATTATTTTTATGTCAGTATGAACTTTTGTCTTGAATCTTTCAAATCTGAATATTCATACCACAATTAAGAAGATTTGCATTGAAATTATGCCAAGTAGCACTCCGCATCAAAAATTCTCCTTTTATCATTTACCTACTTGAGGACGAGCAGGAATTAAGCTTGGGGATGCCTGATACGTCTCCAACGTATCTATAATTTTTTATTGCTCCATGCTATATTATCTACTGTTTTGGACTATATTGGGCTTTATTTTCCACTTTTATATTATTTCTGGGACTAACCTATTAACCGGAGGCCTAGCCTAGAATTGTTGTTTTTTGCCTATTTTAGTGTTTCGAAGAAACGGAATATCAAACGGAGTCCAAACGGAATGAAACCTTCGGGAACGTGATTTTCTCACCGAACGTGATCCAGGAGACTTGGACCCTACTCCAAGAAGTAACAGAGGCGGTCACGAGGGTGGGGGGCGCCCTCCCTAGGGCGCGCCCCTGCCTTGTGGGCCCCCTGTTGCTCCACCGACGTACTCCTTCCTCCTATATATACCTACGTACCCCCAAACGATCATATACGGAGCCAAAAACCTAATTCCACCGCCGCAACTTTCTGTATCCACGAGATCCCATCTTGGGGCCTGTTCCGGAGCTCCGCCGAAGAGGGCCATCATCAAGGAGGGCTTCTACATCATCATAGCCCCTTCGATGAAGTGTGAGTAGTTTACCTCAGACCTTCGGGTCCATAGTTAGTAGCTAGATGGCTTCTTCTCTCTTTTTGGATCTCAATACAATGTTCTCCCCCTCTCTTGTGGAGATCTATTCGATGTAATCTTCTTTTTGTGATGTGTTTGCTGAGACAGGTGAATTGTGGATTTATGATCAAGTCTATCTATGAATAATGTTTGAATCTTCTCTGAATTCTTTTATGTATGATTGTTTATCTTTGCAAGTCTCTTCGAATTATCAGTTTGGTTTAGCTTACTAGATTGGTTTTTCTTGCCATGGGAGAAGTGCTTAGCTTTGGGTTCGATCTTGTGGTGTCCTTTCCCAGTGACAGAAGGGGAAGCAAGGCACATATTGCATCGTTGCCATCGAGGATAACAAGATGGGTTTTTTTTATCATATTGCATGAAACTATCCCTCTACATCATGTCATCTTACTTAAAGCGTTACTCTTTTTTTAACTTAATACTCTAGATGCATGCTGGATAGCAGTCGATGAGTGGAGTAATAGTAGTAGATGCAGGCAGGAGTCGGTCTACTTGTCTCGGACGTGATGCCTATATACATGATCATACCTAGATATTCTCATAACTATGCTCAATTCTGTCAATTGCTCAACAGTAATTTGTTCACCCACCGTAGAATACGTATGCTCTTGAGAGAAGCCACTAGTGAAACCTATGGCCCCCGGGTCTATTCTCATCTTATCAATCTCCATCACTTTAATCTTGCTTTGTTTTTTTTACTTTGTCTTTTACTTTTCACTTTGCATCTCTATATAAAAAATACCAAAGATATTATCTATCATCTCTATCAGATCTCACTCTTGTAAGTGATCGTGGAGGGATTGACAACCCCTAATCGCGTTGGTTGCATTGAGCTATTGTTTTTGTGTAGGTACGAGGGACTTGCGCGTGGCCTCCTACTGGATTGATACCTTGGTTCTCAAAAACTGAGGGAAATACTTACGCTACTTTGCTGCATCATCCTCTCCTCTTCGGGGAAAACCAACGCAGTGCTCAAGAGGTAGCATACGTCCATTTTGCATCATGCTTTTATATCAATATTTATTGCATTATGGGTGGTTATTACACGTTATGTCACAATACTTATGCCTATTCTCTCTTATTTTACAAGGTTTACATAAGGAGGGAGAATGTCGGCAGCTGGAATTTTGGGCTGGAAAAGGAGCAAATATTAGAGACCTATTCTGCACAACTCCAAAAGTCCTGAAACTCCACAGAAGTTATTTTTGAAAATAATAAAAAATATTGAGCGGAAGAAGTACGCCAGAGGGGGACCCACCTGGCCACGAGGGTGGGGGGCGCGCCCTGCCTTGTGGGCCCCCTATTGGCTCTCCGGTGGCCATCTTCTACTATATGAAGTCTTTAGTCAAGGGAAAAATCACAAGCAACCTTTCGGGACAAGACTCCGCCGCCACGAGGCGGAACCAATCTAGGGCTCCAGCAGAGCTGTTCTGCTGGGGACACTTCCCTCCAGGAGGGGGAAATCATCGCCATCGTCATCACCAACGCTCCTCTCATCGGGAGAGGGCAATCTCCATCAACATCTTCACCAGCACCATCTCCTCTCAAAACCCTAGTTCATCTCTTGTATCCGATTCTTGTCTCCAAGTCCGGGATTGGTACTAGTAGGTTGCTAGTAGTGTTGATTACTCCTTGTAGTTGATGCTAGTTGGTTTATTTGGTGGAAGATCATATGTTCAGATCCTTTATGCATATTAATACCCCTCTGATTATGAACATGAATATGCTTTGTGAGTAGTTACGTTTGTTCCTGAGGACATGGGAGAAGTCTTGCTATTAGTAGTCATGTGAATTTGGTATTCGTTCGATATTTTGATGAGATGTATGTTGTCTAGCCTCTAGTGATGTTATGTGAACGTCGACTACATAACACTTCACCATTATTTGGGCCTAGAGTAAGGCATTGGGAAGTAATAAGTAGATGATGGGTTGCTAGAGTGATAGAAGCTTAAACCCTAGTTTATGCGTTGCTTCGTAAGGGGCTGATTTGGATCCATATGTTTCATGATATGGTTAGGTTTACCTTAGTACTTTTGTTGTAGTTGCGGATGCTTGCAATAGAGGTTAATCATAAGTGGGATGCTTGTTCAAGTAAGAACAACACCCAAGCACCGGTCCACCCACATATCAAATTATCAAAGTACCGAACGCGAATCATATGAACGTGATGAAAACTAGCTTGACGATATTCCCATGTGTCCTCGGGAGCGCTTTTCTCCATATAAGAGTTTGTCCAGGCTTGTCCTTTGCTACAAAAAGGATTGGGCTACCTTGATGCACTTTATTCACTTTTGTTACTTGTTGCTCGTTACAAATTATCCTATCACAAAACTATCTATTACCACTTATTTCAGTACTTGCAGAGAATACCTTGCTGAAAACCGCTTATCATTTCCTTCTGCTCCTCGTTGGGTTCGACACTCTTACTTATCGAAAGGACTACGATAGATCCCCTATACTTGTGGGTCATCAAGACTCTTTTCTGGCGCCGTTGCCGGGGAGTGAAGCGCCTTTGGTAGGTAAAATTTGGTAAGAAAAAATTTATATAGTGTGCTGAAATTTACTGTCACTTGTTACTATGGAAAGTAATCCTCTAAGGGGCTTGTTCGGGGTATCTTCACCCTGACCAGTAGAGCAAAGAGTTGCTCCTCAACCTACTGAACCTACTGAAAATGAAAATGTTCCCTTTGAAGTTGCTTTAGGTATGTTATAAAAACTGCTAGATAATCCTTTTGCAGGAGATGGAACAAAGCATCCTGATGAGCACCTAATCTATGTGGATGAAGTTTGTGGATTATTTAAGCTTGCAGGTATACCCGATGATGTTGTTAAGAATAAGGTCTTCCCTTTATCTTTGGAGGGAGATGCATTGACATGGTATAGGCTATGTGATGATACGGGGTCATGGAACTACAAACGATTGAAATTGGAATTTCATCGGAAGTTTTATCCTATGCATCTTGTTCATCGTGATCGCAATTATATATATAATTTTTGGCCTCGCGAAGGAGAAAGCATCGCTCAAGCTTGGGGGAGGCTTAAATCAATGTTATATTCATGCCCCAATCATGAGCTCTCAAGAGAAATAATTCTTCAAAGTTTTTATGCTTGACTTTCTAAAAACAATCGCACCATGCTTGATACTTCTTGTGTTGGCTTTTTTACGATGAAGACTATTGAATTAAAATGTAATTTATTGGATAGAATTAAACGCAACTCTGAAGATTGGGATCTCGATGAAGGTAAGGAGTCAGGTATGACACCTAAGTTTGATTGTGTTAAATCTTTTATGGATACCGATGTTTTCCGTAAATTTAGCACTAAATATGGACTTGACTCTGAGATAGTAGCTTCTTTCTGTGAATTTTTTGCTACTTATGTTGATCTTCCCAAGAGAAGTGGTTTAAATATCATCCTCCCATAGAAGTAAAAGTAGCTGCACCTACTAAAGTTGAAGAAAAGACTGTCACTTATAATGATCCTATTGTTCCTACTTCTTATGTTGAGAAACCACCTTTCCCTGTTAGGATAAAGGATCATGCTAAAGCTTCAACTGCGGTTCTTAAAAGCAATATTAGAACTTATACACCTCCTGAGCAAGTTAAAGTTGAACCTAATATCGCTATTGTTAAAGATCTCTTGGCTGATAATATTGATGGGCATGTTATTTATTTCTGTGGTGAAACTGCTAGAATTGCCAAACCTTGTGCTAAAGATAGACATAGACCTGTGGTAGGCATTCCTGTTATTTCTGTTAAAATAGGAGATCATTGTTATCATGGCTTATGTGATATGGGTGCTAGTGTTAGTGCAATACCCTTTGACTTATACAAAGAAATTATGCATGAAATTGCACCTGCTGAGTTAGAAGATATTGATGTCACAATTAAGCTTGCCAATAGAGATACTATTTCACCAATGGGAATTGTTAGAGATGTTGAAGTCTTGTGTGGGAAAACTAAATATCCTGCTGATTTTCTTGTCCTTGGTTCCCCATAAGATAGCTTTTGTCCCATTATTTTTGGTAGACCCTTCTTGAACACTGTCAATGCTAGAATAGACTGCGACAAGAATGTTATTAATATTGGCTTGGGTGATATGTCTCATGAGTTTAATTTCTCTAAATTTAGTAGACAACACCGTGAAGAAGAATTGCCTAGTAAGGATGAAATTATTGGTCTTGCTTCTATTGCCGTACCTCCTAGTGATCCTTTAGAACAATACTTGCTAGACCATGAAAATGATATGTTTATGAATGAAAGAAGGGAAATAGATGAAGTATTCTTTAAACAGGAACCTATTCTGAAACACAATTTGCCTGTTGAAATCCTAGGGAATCCTCCTCCACCCAAGGGCGATCCCGTGTTTGAGCTTAAACCATTGCCTGATACTCTTAAATATGCTTATCTTGATGAAAAGACGATATATCCTGTTATTATTAGTGCTAACCTTTCAGAGCATGAAGAAGAAAGATTATTGAAAACTCTGAAGAAGCACCGTGCTGCTATTGGATATACTCTTGATGATCTTAAGGGCATTAGTCCCACTCTATGTCAACATAAAATAAATTTGGAAGAAGATGCCAAACCAGTTGTTGATCATCAACGAAGGCTGAATCCTAAGATGAAAGAAGTGGTAAGAAAAGAAATACTAAAGCTTCTAGAGGCAGGTATAATTTATCCCCTTGCTGATAGTCAGTGGGTAAGTCATGTCCATTGTGTCCCTAAGAAGGGAGGTATTACTGTCGTTCCTAATGATAAAGATGAATTGATTCCGCAAAGAATTATTACAGGTTATAGGATGGTAATTGATTTCCGCAAATTAAATAAGGCTACTAAAAAGGATCATTACTCCTTACCTTTTATCGATCAAATGCTAGAAAGGTTATCCAAACATACACATTTTTGCTTTCTAGATGGTTATTTTGGTTTCTCTCAAATATATGTGTCAGCCAATGATCAATCAAAAACTACTTTTACTTGCCTTTTTGGTACTTTTGATTATAGACGTATGCCTTTTGGTTTATGTAATGCACCTGCTACCTTTCAAAGATGCATGATGACTATATTCTCTGACTTTTGTGAAAAAATTTGTGAAGTTTTCATGGACGACTTTTCCGTCTATGGATCCTATTTTGATGATTGCTTGAGCAGCCTTGATCGAGTTTTGCAGAGATGTGAAGAAACTAATATTGTCTTGAATTGGGAAAAGTGCCATTTATGGTTAATGAAGGTATTGTCTTGGGGCATAAAGTATCCGAAAGAGGTATTGAAGTTGATAAAGCCAAGGTTGATGCTATTGAAAAGATGCCATGTCCTAAGGACATCAAAGGTATAAGAAGTTTCCTTGGTCACGCCGGATTTTATAGGAGGTTCATTAAGGACTTCTCAAAAATTTCTCGGCCTCTGACTAATTTATTACAAAAAGATATACCATTTGTCTTTGATGATGATTGTGTAGAAACATTTGAAATAATTAAGAAAGCATTGATCTCTGCACCTATTGTTCAGCCACCTGATTGGAGTTTACCCTTTGAAATTATGTGTGATGCTAGTGATTATGTTGTATGTGTTGTTCTAGGGCAGAGAGTTGATAAGAAATTAAATGTTATTCAATATGCTAGTAAAACTCTAGACAATGCTCAAAGAAATTATGCTACTACTGAAAAAGAATTCTTACAATTGTATTTGCTTGTGATAAGTTCAGGCCTTATATTGTTGATTCTAAAGTAACTATTCACACTGATCATGCTGCTATTAAATATCTTATGGAAAAGAAAGATGCTAAACCTAGACTTATTAGATGGGTTCTCTTGCTACAAGAATTTGATTTGCATATTGTTGATAGAAAGGGAGCTGAGAACCCCGTTGCAGACAACTTGGCTAGGTTAGAAAATGTTCTTGATGACCCACTACCTATTGATGATAGCTTTCCTGATGAGCAATTAAATGTCATAAATGCTTCTCGTACTGCTCCATGGTATCCTGATTATGCTAATTACATTGTTGCTAAATTCATACCACCTAGTTTCACATACCAACAAAAGAAAAAAATTCTATGACTTGAGACATTACTTTTGGGATGACCCACATCTTTATAAAGAAGGAGTAGATGGTTTTATTAGACATTGTGTACCTGAGCATGAACAAGAACAGATCCTACGCAAGTGTCACTCCGACGCTTATGGAGGACACCCCGCTGGAGATAGAACTGCACATAAGGTATTGCAATCCGGTTTCTATTGGCCTACTCTCTTCAAGGATGCCCGTAAGTTTGTCTTATCTTGTGATGAATGTCAAAGGATTGGTAATATTAGTAGACGTCAAGAAATGCCTATGAACTATTCACTTGTTATTGAACCATTTGATGTTTGGGGCTTTGATTATATGGACCTTTTCCTCCTCTAATGGATATACACATATTTTAGTTGTTTTGATTACGTTACTAAGTGGGTAGAAGCTATTCCAACTAGTAGTGCTGATCATAACACCTCTATTAAGATGCTTAAAGAAGTTATTTTTCAGGTTTGGAGTCCCTAGATATTTAATGACTGATGGTGGTTCACATTTTATTCATGGTGCTTTCCGTAAAATGCTTGCTAAGTATGATGTTAATCATAGAATTGCATCTCCTTATCACCCACAGTCTAGTGGTCAAGTAGAATTGAGTAATAGAGAGCTCAAATTAATTTTGCAAAAGACTGTTAATAGATCTAGAAAGAATTGGTCCAAGAAACTTGATGATGCATTATGGGCCTATAGAACTGCATATAAAAATCCTATGGGTATGTCTCCGTATAAAATGGTTTATGGAAAAGCATGTCACTTACCTCTCGAACTAGAACATAAGGCATATTGGGCTATTAAAGAGCTCAACTATGATTTCAAACTTGCCGGTGAGAAAGAGGTTATTTGATATTAGCTCACTTGATGAATGGAGAACCCAAGCATATGAAAATGCCAAGTTGTTTAAAGAAAAAGTTAAAAGATGGCATACAAAAGGATACAAAAGCGTGAGTTTAATGCAGGTGATTATGTATTGCTATATAACTCTCATTTAAGATTTTTTGCAGGAAAACTTCTCTCTAAATGGGAAGTCCCTTACATTATCAAGGAGGTCTATCGTTTCGGTGCCATAAAAATCAACAACTTCGAAGGCACAAATCCGAAGGTGGTGAACGGTCAAAGAATTAAACATTATATCTCAGGTAATCCCATAAATGTTGAAACCAATGTTATTGAAATCGTAACCCCGGAGGAATACATAAGGGACACTTTCCGAAACGTTTCAGACTCCAAAAAGGAATAGGTATGTGGTACGGTATGTAAACCGACTCCAAAACAGTTTTTAGGGCAATATTTCTCCATTTTGGAATATTTAGAAAAATAGAAAAATAAGAAGCAGTACGGGAAGGACACGAGGGCTCCACGAGGGTGGAGGGTGCGCCCTACCCCCTGGGCGCGCCCCCTACCTCGTGGGTACCTCGTGTACCCTCCGGACTCCGTTTTCTTGCACGATACATATTTTGGTCGGCAAAAATTCATTATATATTCTCCCGAAGGTTTTGACTCCTGTATCACGCAATTATCTTCTGTTCTTGTTTCGAGCTGTCCTGCTGTAGATTAGAGCAACATGTCGTCCCAGGATTCGGAAGGAGAAAGCTATGTGGATGATTACCTTGCAGATCCTAAGGTCTATGGAGATGTGGAGCATTGTGGTTGGACTACGGAGGAAGAAGAGGACTATGAACCCAAGAGGAAGGAGGAGACAAGATCAGGTGAAGATGAAGCCCCATTACCTCAACCTGGGGACATGCATGTGGAGTTCAAAAAGTAAAGCCTCCCTAATAGATCAAAGAAACCTAAGATCGAGTTTATCCCTTTTCATCTCTTGCAGGAAAACAAGCAGGAATTATGCAAAAAGATATTAATCCTGGAGCAGGAGATTGACAACTTGAGGGATCAAAATTTTGTCCTCAAGCCCAAATTAAGGAAGAAGCCTACGTCATCAACTATATCATCATCTTCTTCACCAGCAAAGGAGATATAATCACATGGGTATGGGCACTCCCCTTGGCAACTGCCAAGCTTGGGGAGGTGCCCCGATATCGTATCACCATCACACTCATATCTTTACATTTTCCTTAGTTCGATCCTATTAGTCGTATCTTGATCTAGTAGAATAAAGTTTTGGTATGATCTAGTTTTAGTTTTGCTTTATGATCTCTCTATGTAATCGAGTGTGAGCTATATAATAAAGATTAGTGTTGAGTCAAGGCTTGATTATTTTGCCATGATCTGAGTGGATAAAAAGAAAAAAGAAAAAGATAAAAAGAAATCAAAGAGATCATATTGATCTTATTGAGAGTAATGACTTCACATAGAAAGAGTATGATGGTTAAAAGTGTTGGGAGTTGGCAAACATAGCTTTGGTCATCGTCGCAATTAATAGGAAGTAATAAAGAAAAGAGAGTCACATATAAATATACTATCTTGGACATCTTTATGATTGGAGCACTCATAAAATATGACATGCTAAAGAGTGACGTTGGACTAAGAAGACAATAATGAGTTATGTTTCTTATATCTGAGATAAAGTATATTGTCATGGAGTCATCAATAGTTGATCTTGCCTTTCCCCCTCATGCTAGGCCAAATCTTAGCACAAGTAAGAGATACTACTTGTGCTTCCAAATACCCTTAAACCAGTTTTGCCATGAGAGTCCACCATATCTACCTATGGATTGAGTAAGATCCTTCAAGTAAGTTGTCATCGGTGCAAAGCAATAAAAAATGCTCTAAATATGTATGATTGATTGGTGTGGGAGAAATAAGCTTTATACGATCTTGTGATGTGGAAGTAATAAAAGCGACGGACTGCATAATAAAGGTTCATATCACAAGGGGCAATATAAAGTGACGTTCTTTCGCATTAAGATTTTGTGCATCCAACCATAAAAGCGCATGGCAACCTCTGCTTCCCTCTGTGAAGGGCCTATCTTTTATTATTACCTTCTACCTTATGCAAGAGTCATGGTGATCTTCACCTTTCCTTTTTATATTTTATCCTTTGGCAAGCACAGGGTGTTGGAAAGATCCTGATAGATATATCTAATTGGATGTAGGGGAGCATGAGTTATTATTGTTGACATTACCCTTGAGGTAAAAGGTTGGGAGGCGAAACTATAAGCCCCTATCTTTCTCTGTGTCCGATTAAAACTCTGAACCACAAGTATTGCGTGAGTGTTAGCAATTATGAAAGACTAAATGATAGTTGAGTATGTGGACTTGCTAGAAAGCTCTGACATAGACTCTTTCTGATGTTATGATAAATTGCAATTGCTTCAATGACTGAGATTATAGTTTGTTAGTTCTCAATAAAGTTTCTGATTCATACTTTTGCATTGTGAATGATTATTACTTGAGCATAAGAAATCATATGGCAATATCTATATATGTTGCTGTTTATGAAAATAATCATGTTGCCCTCATGTCCGTATTTTATTTTATCGACACCTCTACCTCTAAACATGTGGACATATTTATCGTTATCGCTTCCGCTTGAGGACAAGCGGGTCTAAGCTTGGGGGAGTTGATACGTCCATTTTGCATCATGCTTTTATATCGATATTTATTGCATTATGGGCTGTTATTACACATTATGTAACAATACTTATGCCTATTCTCTCTTATTTTACAAGGTTTACATAAGGAGGGAGAATGCCGGCAGCTGGAATTCTTGGCTGGAAAAGGAGCAAATATTAGAGACCTATTCTGCACAACTCGAAAAGTCCTGAAACTCCATGAAAGTTATTTTTGGCAATAATAAAAAATACTGAGCGGAAGAAATACGTCAAGGGGGCCTCCACCTGTCCACGAGGGTGGGGGCGCGCCCCCCTGCCTCGTGGCCCCCTTGTTGGCTCTTCGGTGGCCATCTTCTGCTATATGAAGTCTTTCGTCAAGGAAAAAATCACAAGCAACCTTTCGGGACGAGACTCCGCCGCCACGAGGCGGAACCTTGGTGGAACCGATCTAGGGCTCTGATACGTCTCCGTCGTATCTACTTTTCCAAACACTTTTGCCCTTGTTTTGGACTCTAACTTGTATGATTTGGATGGAACTAACCGGACTGACGCTGTTTTCAGCAGAATTGCCATGATGTTGTTTTATGTGCAGAAAAGAAATATTCTCGGAATGACCTGAAACTCCACGGAACATCTTAGAAAAAATAATAAAAAATCCTTGCCAAAGATGAAGACCAGAGGCCCACACCCTGTCCACGAGGGTGGGGGGCGCGGCCCCCCTTAGGGCGCGCCCCCTACCTCGTGGGCCCCCTGGATGCCCTCCGACGTCAACTCCAACTCTATATATCTACTTTCGGAGAGAAAAAAATCAGAGAGAAGAAATCATCGCGTTCTACGATACGGAGCCGCCGCCAAGCCCTAAAACCTCTCGGGAGGGCTGATCTGCAGTCCGTTCAGGGCTCCGGAGAGGGGGATTCGTCGCCGTCGTCTCATCAACCATCCTCCATCACCAATTTCATGATGCTCACCGCCGTGCGTGACGTGAGTAATCCCATCGTAGGCTTGCTGGACTGTGATGGGTTGGATGAGATTTATCATGTAATCGAGTTAGTTTTGTTAGGGTTTGATCCCTAGTATCCACTATGTTCTGAGATTGATGTTGCTATGACTTTGCTATGCTTAATGCTTGTCACTAGGGCCCGAGTGCCATGATTTCAGATCTGAACCTATTATGTTTTCATGAATATATTTGAGTTCTTGATCCTATCTTGCAAGTCTATAGTCACCTACTATGTGTTATGATCCGCAACCCTGAAGTGACAATAATCGGGACCACTCCCAGTGATAACCATAGTTTTAGGAGTTCATGTATTCACTATGTGTTAATGCTTTGTTCCGGTTCTCTATTAAAAGGAGGCCTTAATATCCCTTAGTTTCCAATAGGACCCCGCTGCCACGGGAGGGTAGGACAAAAGATGTCATGCAAGTTCTTTTCCATAAGCACGTATGACTATATACGGAATACATGCCTACATTACATTGATGATTGAGCTAGTTCTGTGTCACCCTATGTTATGACTGTTACATGATGAATCGCATCCGACATAAGTATCCATCACTGATTCGTGCCTACGAGTTTTCCATATACTGTTACACTATTTATCCCGTTCGCTACTGTTACAATCACTAAAAATACCAAAAACATACTTTTCTGTCTTCACTTTTGTGCCGCTACCACACTATCATATTTTTGCTTACTAAACACTTTGCTACAGATACTAAGTTTCCAGGTGTTGAATTGACAACTCAGCTGCTAATACTTGAGGAATATTCTTTGCTCCCCTTGTGTCGAATCAATAAATTTGGGTGAATACTCTTACCCTTCGAAAGCTGTTGCGATCCCCTATACTTGTGGGTTATCAAGACTAATTTCTGGCGCCGTTGCCAGGGGAGCATAGCTTATTCTTTGAGTCACTTGGGATTTATATCTGCTGGACACTATGAAGAACTTGAAAGACGCTAAGACAACAATTTATCCCTCAACTACGAGGGGAGGTAAGGAACTGCCATCTAGCTCTGCACTTGATTCACCTTCTGTTATGAGTAAGCTAGCGACACCTAAACCTGCTTCTGCTATTCGTTCCGATATGTCGCATGTTATTGATGATGCCACTTCTGCTATGCATGATACTTATGGATGAAACTACTTCTATGCCTGATACTACTGTGCCCCTTAGTGAATTTCTTGAAGAACAAATTGCTAGGGCTAGAGAGAAAGAAATTATTGAATCTGGTTATATTGATGAAAGTGATGATGAAGATAGGCATGTTATTCCTGAGGATTATGTTTTTGATATGGAAGCTTCTGCAGCTATTTTAGCTTTGCAAAGATAGTCGTGAACTCAAGAGGCTATTAATTAAATGGAGTAAAGAATCTCTTAGAGACAAAATGAAACCTGACCCTGCTTTTGCTACTTCACCAATTTGTGTTCCTGATAAGGATTATGAATTCTCTGTTGATCCTGATATAATTACTTTGGTTGAATCTGATCCTTTTCATGGTTATGAATCTGAAGCTGTTATGGCACATCTTACTAAATTAAATGATATAGCCACCCTATTCACTAATGATGAGAGATCTCGCTACTTTTATATACTTAAAATATTTCCGTTCTCATTAAAGGGTGATGCTAAGATATGGTTTAATTCTCTTGATCCTGGTTGTGTGCGTAGTCCCCAGGATATGATTTATTACTTCTCTGCTAAATATTTCCCCGCTCATAAGAAACAAGTTGCTTTAAAGGAAATATACAACTTTGTGCAAATTGAAGAAGAGAGTCTCCCACAAGCTTGGGGGAGGCTTCTCAAGTTACTTAATGCTTTGCTTGATCATCCTCTTAAGAAAAATGAAATACTTGATATCTTTTATAATGGACTAACTGATACTTCCAGAGATTACCTGGATAGTTGTGCTGGTTCTCTTTTCAGGGAAAGAACACCGGATAAAGCTGAAATTCTATTGAATAATATGTTGACAAATGAAAAAATTGGGCACCTCCTGAGCCAACTCCTGCTCCAATTACCGAGCCTATTCCTAAACCAACTCCGAAGAAGAGAGGTGTTCTATTTCTCAGTCCGGAAGATATGCAAGAGGCAAAGAAATCTATGAAAGAAAAATGTATTAAAGCTGAAGATGTTAAGAATTTACCTCCTATTGAAGAAATACATGATCTTAATTTACCGTCTGTTGAAGAAACATATGATCTTGATCCATTACCTATTGAAGAACCTCTTGATCCCGATAACCCGACACAAGTAGTAAAGGTAAATTCTCTCTATAGATATGATAAAGCTGAAATCCCTCCTACTAAAATTGCTAGTCAGTGCTTGGATGAGTTTGATAACTTTATGTTTAAGCAAGAAGATTTCAATGCTTATTTTGGTAGACAAATAAAACAAAATGCTTATATGATTAAACACTTGGGTGATTATATGGCTAATATTAGAGGTGAACTTAAACTTGTTAGAAAACATGCTTCTATGGTTACCACTCAAGTAGAAGAAGTACTTAAAGCTCAAAATGATTTGCTCAATGAAATGAATAGTAAGAAAAATTATTATGCTGTTAGAGTGGCTACTAGAACTGGTAGAATGACTCAGGAACCTATGTATCATGAAGGCCACCCTAAGAGAATTGAGCAAGATTCTCAGAGAAATAATATAGATGTACCAAGTTCTTCTAAAAGGAAGAAAAAGAAAAATGATAGGACTTTGCAAACTTCTAGTGAACCTATTGCTGAACCACCTGAGAATCCAAATGATATATCTATGTCTGATGCTGAAACACAATCTGGTAATGAACATGAACCTAGTGAAAATGTTAATGATGATGCTCAACCTAGTAATGATAATGATGTAGAAATTGAACCTGCTGTTGATCTTGATAACCCACAATCAAAGAATCAACGTTATGATAAGAGAGACTTTGTTGCTAGGAAACGTGGTAAAGAAAGAGAACCATGGGTTCAGAAACCCATGCCTTTTCCTCCCAAATCATCCCAGAAAAAGGATGTGAGGATTTTGAGGGCTTTGCTGAAATGATTAGACCTATCTTTTTGCGTATGCGATTAACTGATATGCTCAAAATGAATCCTTATGCTAAATATATGAAACATATTGTTACAAATAAAAGAAATATACCGGAAGCTGAAATTTCCACCATGCTTGCTAATTATACTTTTAAGGAACTTGAAGATCCAGGAGTACCTACTATACCATGCTCCATTAAAAGAAACTATGTTAAAACTGCTTTATGTGATCTTGGAGCTGGTGTTAGTGTTATGCCTCTCTCTCTTTATATAGTAGACTTGATTTGAATAAGTTGAAACCTACTGAAATATCTTTGCAAATGGCTGATAAATCAACTGCTATACCTGTCGGTATTTGTGAGGATGTGCCTATTGTGGTTGCAAACGTTACTATTTTAACGGACTTTGTTATTCTTGATATTCCCGAGGACGATAGTATGTCTATTATTCTTGGAAGACCTTTTCTTAATACTGCAGGGGCTGTTATTGATTGCAACAAAGGCAATGTCACTTTTCATGTTAATGGTAATGAGCATACGGTACACTTTCCGAGGAAACAACCTCAAGTTCATAGTATCAACTCTATTGGAAAAATTCCATCGATTATATTTGGAGGTTTTGAATTTCCTCTTCCTACTGTTAAGAAGAAATATGATATTCTTATTATTGGGGATGTGCATATCCCCGTTGAGGTAACATAGTGTTATTCGAAATTTCTCCGGTTCCATGTTAATCGGAATGAGTTTGTTAACAAGACCTGATCAACCTTGTTAGTGGATTCCTTTTGATAAGCATGAGATGGATGAAACTAGAAGGCACAACCTTCTGTACCCTCTTTATACTTTCTGTTATTTAGTTGAAATAAAGTAAAAATAGTATTTTTCGGTATGTTTCCTGATTTACCCGTGCAATATAAAAATACCCCAAAAATAAAAGTCCTCCAAATGCCATGCCAATTTAATATGATTTTTTCGGGAATATTTGAGGATTTATGGTACTGAAAACACCGTGGGTGGAGCTGCCACTTGGCCACGAGGTTGGAGGGCGCGCCCTACCCCCCAGGGCGCACCCCCTGCCTCATGGACCCACGGTGGCCCTCCTCCACTTATTCCTGCACCTATCCTCTTCTTCTTCCTCCCACAAACACGAATATCTGGTTCAAGCACGAGTTCTAGCTCACTTTGCTATGATTTTCGATCTCCTTGCTCAAAGCACCTCTCACAAAACTGCTTGGGGAGATTGTTCCTTGGTATGTGACTCCTCCATTGGTCCAATTAGTTTTTGTTCTAGTGTTTTATTCATTGCAAATTTGTGCTGCATAGGTGACCAGGTGATATGTCTCCATCGTATCTATAATTTTTGATTGTCCCATGCCAATATTATTCAACTTTCATATACTTTTTGGCAACTTTTTATACTATTTTTGGGACTAACATATTGATCCAGTGCCAGTTCCTGTCTGTTGCATGTTTTTGGTTTTGCAGAATATCCATATCAAACGGAATCCAAACGGGATAAAAACGGACGGAGAATTATTTTGGAATATTTGGAAAATCTGGGAGAAAGATCAACGCGAAACGGTGTCCGAGGTGGGCACGAGGTAGGGAGCGCGCCCTACCCCCCAAGGCGCGCCCCTGACCCTCGTGGTCCACCCATAAGGCGGTTGACGCCCTTCTTCGGCCGCAAGAAAGCTAATTTTCGGTAAAAAAAACACGGTGAAGGTTTCAGTCCAATCAGAGCTACGGATCTCCATATATACCCAAAACGGTGAAAGGGCACCAGAACAGAACGCAGAAACAGAGAGATAGATCCAATCTCGGAGGGGCTCTCGCCCCTCCCATGCCATGGAGACCATGGACCAGAGGGGAAACCCTTCTCCCATCTAGGGAGAAGGTCAAGGAAGAAGAAGAAGAAGGAGGGGGCTCTCTCCCCCTCGCTTCCGGTGGCGCCGGAGTGCCACCAGGGACCATCATCATCACCGTCATCTTCACCAACAACTTCACCACCATCATCACCAACTCTTCCCCCCTCTATGCAGCGGTGTAACCTCTCTCTTACCCGCTGTAATCTCTACTTAAACATGGTGCTCAACGCTATATATTATTTCCCAATGATGTATGGCTATCTTATGATGTTTGAGTAGATCCGTTTTGTCCTATGGGTTATTTGATGATCAAGATTGGTTTGAGTTGCATGTTTTATTATTGGTGTTGTCCTATGGTGCTCTCCGTGTCGCGCAAGCGTGAGGGATCCCCGCTGTAGGGTTTGCAATATGTTCATGATTTGCTTATGGTGGGTGGCGTGAGTGACAGAAGCATAGACCCGAGTAAGTAGGTTGTTTGCGTATGGGATAAAGGGGACTTGATACTTTAATGCTATGGTTGGGTTTTACCTTAATGAATCTTTAGTAGTTGCGGATGCTTGCTAGAGTTCCAATCATAAGTGCATATGATCCAAGTAGAGAAAGTATGTTAGCTTATGCCTCTCCCTCAAATAAAATTGCAATAATGATTACCGGTCTAGTTATCGATTTCCTAGGGACAAATAACTTTCTCGTAACAAAAAGCTCTCTACTAAAACTAATTTAGTTGTGTCTTTATCTAAACAGCCCCTAGCTTTTATTTACATGCTCTTTATATTCTTGCAAACCTATCCAACAACACCTACAAAGTACTTCTAGTTTCATACTTGTTCTAGGTAAAGCGAACGTCAAGCGTACGTAGAGTTGTATCGGTGGTCGATAGAACTTGAGGGAATATTTGTTCTACCTTTAGCTCCTCGTTGGGTTCGACACTCTTACTTATCGAAA
This sequence comes from Triticum urartu, assembly GCF_003073215.2. Taxonomy (NCBI): domain Eukaryota; kingdom Viridiplantae; phylum Streptophyta; class Magnoliopsida; order Poales; family Poaceae; genus Triticum; species Triticum urartu. The sequence continues at coordinate 159,816,011 of NC_053024.1, forward strand.
GAGGCTACAATTGATCCCCTATACTTGTGGGTTATCACCAGGTTCCTGAGCTTGCATGTCAAATTTATATGGTTCCAAGTAGTTCTAATGCATGATATAGGCTCTAGGCACTTGTAGGAGTAGTTGCTATCATTTTTATTGAGTTTGGTTCACTTTTGTTTGAAGTTACTAAAAATTTCAGAACATTTCAGAAAATAATGAAGAGACTTTTGAGGGGCTCATCGAGCCGAAGCTCGAAGGAAAAGCAAAATGAAGAAGCATAGAGGCCCAAATATAATTTGCCTCGTACCGCGGAGGTCCGGCCGTGTGAATGGCCTTCCGATGACTTCTTGAGAAAGCCAGGATTTATGAGGATTTCTATTCATTGATTGAGAATGCCGGCCTCACCGACTTCCTCCGCGACCAACTCATCAGTATCTCTTACTCACAAATACTTTTGTGCAAAACTTCTACTTTTTCCCTAAGGAATCACCTCCTTCAGTAGAGTTTCATTTATATGATGTTATGAAGAAAATGCCATTAGCTGAATTTTGCAAGGTTTACAAAATACTTCCTGAGGGTATCTTAGAAGAACCACACCGTAAAGATGTGGAAGAATTTATTAACACCATCACTGTGGGAGAAACCCGGAAGGTTTCTGATGCAAGAATCACTAGCATACATTTTTCTGTTTTACGCTACGTTGTCATATTTGCTAGTCGTTGCTTGATTGGTCGTGGAAACTGTGGAAACCTTAGTGTTCATGATATTATCATTTTGTTCCATGGTTTATACCGCGATAACACTGTCAGTATGGGCGGAATTATTGCTAGATGGTTAAGTCTGAACCGTACTAAGGGCCCCATCTTTGGAGGAATTTATGCTTCACGCCTAGCTGCACATTTTAACATACCTATTAGGCTTAATGAAAAAGAAGAAAAATTGCTGCCTAGTGCTTATTTAGATTATAAGAGTATGCTAGCGCATGATTTTATTGTTAAAAGTCGGGAAGGAGAGATCAAATATAAATTATTCTTTCATAAACATCATCCTGAAACTATTACCTTGCCTGCTCCTTCTTTGTTTAATTTTGAAGGACCTTATCTTGTTACGTGGGCTGCCGTCCAAGCCTACCGGAATCCTGCACCAGCCCTGGAACCGGAACCGGAACCACAATATGAGCCTCCACGACAGTTTGTTTATTCCTGGGATCCGGAGATGGCTGTCAGCCAATGGCAGTCAGAGTCTTCTTCATCGCAGTACGACCCCAGCTATTCTTCGTCGCAGTACAACCCCAGCTACACTACGGGTATCAGCCAGGCTATCCTTGGCAATAAACCAACTTAGGCCAAGGCTTAAGCTTGGGGGAGTACGTATTTCCCACCGACATTACATTTATGTTCACACACACTCATTACTAGATGTCGGTGCTCATACTTTTTCATTGTATTATCCATGCTAGTTTATTTTCCTTTTCCTGCTTTCTTCTTGTGTGTTTGGTAAACCATAAGAAAAACCAAAAAAATTAGTAGTAGTTTACTTTTCTGCTGTAGTAGTAATAATTAAAAAGAAAACCCAAAAATATTTCCTATTCTTCTTTTGCTTGTTGGGAGCTTTCCCGTGTAAACAGTTTTATTTCTTTTCTTTTTTTTTGGGGGGGGGGGGGTCGGTAGGAGAAGACCATGATTAAATTGTTGAAGTGGCTCTTATATGCATTATTTTTGATTTAACCAAGAGCCCATATTGCCTTGTCTTCTCCTGTTTATTGAATGCTCGCAGATTCCAGCTTAGTCCAATGCACGTGCACTCTTATTATTATTCACATCGTTCGATCGTGCAACTGAAAGGCAATTATGATGATATATGATGGACTGACTGAGATGAGAAAAGCTGTTATAAACTCGACCTGTCTTGTTTTTGTAATATGATGAGTTCATCGTTCTTGATTCAGCTTGTTATGAACAAACATGTTTGCAATGACAATTAGAGATCATAGTTGCTTATGCCATGCTTGATTAGCTATGAGTTATAATGGTTTACCTTGCGTGCCAACATGCTATTAAAATAGTTGTGATGAGGTATGATGGGGTGGTATCCTCCTTTGAATGATTTAAGTGACTTGACTTGGCACATGTTCACGCATGTAGTTGAAACAAAATCAACATAGCCTTCACGATATTTATGTTCACGGTGGATTATATCCTACTCATGCTTGCATCCAATGTTTATTAATTTTAATGCATGTTCATGGCTGTTGTCGCTCTCTAGTTGGTCGCTTCCCAATCTTTTGCTAGCATTCACTTGTACTAAGCGGGAATACTGCTTGTGCATCCAATCCTTTAAACCCCAAAGTTATTCCAGATGAGTCCACTATACCTTCCTATATGCGGTATCTACCTGCCGTTCCAAGTAAATTTGTATGTGCCAAACTCTAAACCTTCAAATAAACATTATGTTTTGTATGCTCGAATAGCTCATGTATCAACTAGGGCTGCCCTTATCTTCCATGTTAGGCGGGTTATTCTTAAGAGGAGTGGACTCCGCTCCTCACTCACGAGAAAATGGCTGGTCACCGGGATGCCCAGTCCCATGCTTTATGCAAACTAAATAAAAATTAATTGCAAACCAAACTCCCACTGGGACCTGATGTTAGTTGGAGGCACTCGTTGTTTCGAGCAAGCCATGGATTGATGCTTGTTGGTGGAGGGGGAGTATAAACTTTACCATTCTGTTTGGGAACCGCCTATAATGTGTGTGGCATGGAAGATATCGCCATCTCTTAGTTGTTATGTTGACAATGAAAGTATACCGCTCAAAATATTATTTATCTCTATTTCAAAACCAAGCTCTGGCACCTCTACAAATCCCTGCTTCCCTCTGCGAAGGGCCTATCTATTTACTTTTATGTTGAGTCATCACCCTCTTATTAAAAAGCACTAGCTGGAGAGCACAGCTGTCATTTTCATCCATTACTATTAATTTATATTGGGTATGACTATGATTGGATCTCTTTTACCATGAATTACAACGTCTAGTAAGTCCTTGATCTTTAAAGGTGCTCTGCATTTATGTTTTGCGGTCTCAGAAAGGGCTAGCGAGATACCATCTTGTTATATCATATTATGATTGTTTTGAGAAAGTGTTGTCATCCGAGATTTATTATTATGGCTCGCTAGTTGATTATGCTATTGATATGAGTAAACATGAGACCTGAGAATTATTGCAAATGTGGTTAGTCATGATATTTGCTGAAAACTTGAATGCTGGCTTGATATATTTACAACAACAAGAGTAAACAGAGTTTGTAAAAGTTTTTCTTTATCACTTTCAGTTTGTCAACTGAATTGCTTGAGGACAAGCAAAGGTTTAAGCTTGGGGGAGTTGATACGTCTCCGTCGTATCTACTTTTCCAAACACTTTTGCCCTTGTTTTGGACTCTAACTTGCATGATTTGAATGGAACTAATCCGGACTGACGCTATTTTCAGCAGAATTGCCATGATGTTGTTTTATGTGCAGAAAACAAAAGTTCTTGGAATGACCTGAAACTCCACGGAACGTCAAGTTAAAAATAATAAAAAATCCTTGCCAAAGATGAAGACCAGGGGGGCACACCCTGTCCACAAGAGCAACGAGCCACGCCGCAGCAACAGCGCCGCACTCACGGCGGGAGCAAGCGAATATGTGGGCGACACTCACGGTGGCAAGGGAGCTGCTGCGATGCAGGCTGATGGAGAGCGGCCAGGACACGCTACTTGAGCGAGTCGCTGAGCTGCTAGACGCAGCGGCGTTAGGAGCACCAACCTTCTGCTATCGACTCCCCCCAGGCCACTGCAGGGTTGCGCGGTGAGCCTCACCACGTCTGCTCGCCATCGACTACGCACGGGTGCTTCGTCAACATCAGCACGGCCGGCGGCATAGGGGGCTCCAGGCCCCCCATGCCGCCCTCGACAAGCATGAGCGCAAGCGTCACCCCCCATGGTCCCGACCGGATGCCGTATGGTCATTCCCAAGACGCCATCATGGGCGGGTGATGACCCACAAGTATAGGGGATCTATCGTAGTCCTTTCAATAAGTAAGAGTGTCGAACCCAACGAGGAGCAGAAGGAAATGATAAGCGGTTTTCAGCAAGGTATTCTCTACAAGTACTGAAATAAGTGGTAACAGATAGTTTTGTGATAGGATAATTTGTAACGATCCACAAGTAACAAAAGTAAATAAAGTGCAGCGAGGTATAGCCCAATCCTTTTTGTAGCAAAGGACAAGCCTGGACAAACTCTTATATGGAGAAAAGCGCTCCCGAGGACACATGGGAATATCGTCAAGCTAGTTTTCATCACATTCGTATGATTCGTGTTCGATACTTTGATAATTTGATATGTGGGTGGACCGGTGCTTGGGTGTTGTTCTTACTTGAACAAGCATCCCACTTATGATTAACCTCTATTGCAAGCATCCGCAACTACAACAAAAGTATTAAGGTAAATCTAACCATAGCATGAAACATATGGATCCAACTCAGCCCCTTACGAAGCAACGCATAAACTAGGGTTTAAGCTTCTGTCACTCTAGCAACCCATCATCTACTTATTACTTCCCAATGCCTTCCTCTAGGCCCAAATAATGGTGAAGTGTTATGTAGTCGACGTTCACATAACACCACTAGAGGCTAGACAACATACATCTCATCAAAATATCGAACGAATACCAAATTCACATGACTACTAATAGCAAGGCTTCTCCCATGTCCTCAGGAACAAACGTAACTACTCACAAAGCATATTCATGTTCATAATCAGAGGGGTATTAATATGCATAAAGGATCTAAACATATGATCTTCCACCAAATAAACCAACTAGCATCAACTACAAGGAGTAATAAACATTACTAGCAACCTACTAGTACCAATCCCGAACTTGGAGACAAGAATTGGATACAAGAGATGAACTAGGCTTTTGAGAGGAGATGGTGCTGGTGAAGATGTTGATGGAGATTGCCCTCTCCCGATAAGAGGAGCGTTGGTGATGACGATAGCGATGATTTCCCCCTCCCAGAGGGAAGTATCCCCAGCAGAACAGCTCTGCCGGAGCCTGATAACCCACAAGTATAGGGGATCGCAACAGCTTTCGAGGGTAGAGTATTCAACCCAAATTTATTGATTTGACACAAGGGGAGCCAAAGAATATTCTCAAGTATTAGCAGCTGAGTTGTCAATTCAACCACACCTGGAAACTTAGTATCTGCAGCAAAGTGTTTAGTAGCAAAGTAATATGATAGTGGTGGTAGCGGCAACAAAAGTAAAGACGGCAAAAGTAATGTTTTTGGTATTTTGTAGTGATTGTAACAGCTGCAGCGGGAAAGTAAATAAGCGTAAACCAGTGTATGGAAAACTCGTAGGCACCGGATCAATGATGGATAATTATGCCAGATGCGGTTCATCGTGTAACAGTCATAACATAGGGTGACACAGAACTAGCTCCGATTCATCAATGTAATGTAGGCATGTATTCCGTATATAGTCATACGTGCTTATGGAAAAGAACTTGCATGACATCTTTTGTCCTACCCTCCCATGGCAGCGGGGTCCTATTGGAAACTAAGGGATATTAAGGCCTCCTTTTAATAGAGAACCAGAACAAAGCATTAGCACATAGTGAACACATGAACTCCTCAAACTATGGTCATCACCGGGAGTGGTCCCGATTATTGTCACTTCGGGGTTGCCGGATCATAACACATAGTAGGTGACTATACACTTGCAAGATAGGATCAAGAACTCAGATATATTCATGAAAACATAATAGGTTCAGATCTGAAATCATGGCACTCGGGCCCTAGTGACAAGCATTAAGCATAGCAAAGTCATAGCAACATCAATCTCAGAACATAATGGATACTAGGGATCAAACCCTAACAAAACTAACTCGATTACATGATAAATCTCATCCAACCCATCACCATCTAGCAAGCCTACGATGGAATTACTCACGCACGACGGTGAGCATCATGAAATTGGTGATGGAGGATGGTTGATGATGACGACGACGACGAATCCCCCTCTACGGAGCCCCGAATTGACTCCAGATCAGCCCTCCCGAGAGGTTTTAGGGCTTGGCGGTGGCTCCGTATCGTAAAACGCGATGATTTCTTCTCTCTGATTTTTCTCTCTCCGAAAGCAGATATATAGAGTTGGAGTTGACGTCGGAGGGCATCCAGGGGGCCCACGAGGTAGGGGGGGCGCCCTAAGGGGGGGGGGCGCCCCCACCCTCGTGGACAGGGTGTGGGCCCCCCGGTCTTCATCTTTGGAGAGGATTTTTTATTGTTTTTTCTAAGATGTTCCGTGGAGTTTCAGGTCATTCCGAGAATATTTGTTTTCTGCACATAAAACAACATCATGGGAATTCTGCTGAAAACAGCGTCAGTCCGAGTTAGTTCCATTCAAATCATACAAGTTAGAGTCCAAAACAAGGGAAAAAGTGTTTGGAAAAGTAGATACGACGGAGACGTATCAACTCCCCCAAGCTTAAACCCTTGCTTGTCCTCAAGCAATTTAGTTGACAAACTGAAAGAAAGAAAGAAAAATTTTTACAAACTCCGTTTGTTCTTGTTGTTGCAAATATGTAAAGCCAGCATTCAAGTTTTCAGCATATATCATAACTAATCACATTTGCTATAATTCTCAGGTCTCATAATTACTCATATTAATAGCATAATCAACTAGCAAGTCATAATAATAGATCTCGTATGACAACACTTTCTCAAAACAATCATAATATGATATAACAAGATGGTATCTCGCTAGCCCTTTCTGAGACCGCAAAACATAAATGTAGAGCACCTTTAAAGATCAAGGACTGACTAGGCATTGTAATTCATGGTAAAAGAGATCCAATCATAGTCATACCCAATATAAATTAACAATGATGAATGCAAATGACAGCTGTGCTCTCCAGCTAGTGCTTTTTAATAAGTGGGTGATGACTCAACATAAAAGTAAATGGATAGGCCCTTCGCAGAGGGAAGCAGGGATTTGTAGAGGTGTCAGAGCTCGGTTTTGAAATAGAGATAAATTATATTTTGAGTGGTATACTTTCATTGTCAACGTAACAACTAAGAGATGGCGATATCTTCCATGCTAAACACATTATAGGCGGTTCCCAAACAGAATGGTAAAGTTTATACTCCCCCTCCACCAACAAGCATCAATCCATGACTTGCTCGAAACAACGAGTGTCTCCAACATACATCAGGTCCCAGGGGGAGTTTTGTTTGCAATTAATTTTGATTTAGTTTACATAAAGCATGGGACTGGGCATCCCGGTGATCAACCATTTTCTCGTGAGTGAGGAGCGGAGTCCACTCCTCTTGAGAATAATCCGCCTAACACGGAAGATAAGGACAGGCTTGGTTGATATATGAGCTATTCGAGCATACAAAACAGAATATTTATTTGAAGGTTTAGAGTTTGGCACATACAAATTTACTTGGAACGGCAGGTAGATACCGCATATAGGAAGGTATAGTGGACTCATCTGGAATAACTTTAGGGTTTAAGGGATTGGATGCACAAGCAGTATTCCCGCTTAGTACAAGTGAAGGCTAGCAAAAACTGGGAAGCGACCAACTAGAGAGCGACAACAGCCATGTACATGCATTAAAATTAATAAACATTGGATGCAAGCATGAGTAGGATATAATCCACCATGAACATAAATATCATGAAGGCTATGTTGATTTTGTTTCAACTACATGCGTGAACATGTGCCAAGTCAAGTCACTTAAATCATGCAAAGGAGGATACCACCCCATCATACCACATCATAATCATCTCAATAGCATGTTGGCACACAAGGTAAATCATTATAATTCAAAGCTAATCAAGCATGGCACAAGCAACTATGATCTCTAAATGTCATTGCGAACATGTTTATTCATAATAAGCTGAATCAAGAACGAGGGACTCATCATATTTACAAAAACAAAAGAGGTCGAGTTCATACCAGCTTTTCTCATCTCAATCAATCCATCATATATCATCATAATTGCCTTTCACTTGCATGACCGAATGGTGTGAATAATAATAAGAGTGCACGTGCATTGGACTAAGCTAGAATCTGCGAGCATTCAATAAAAAGGAGAAGACAAGGCAATATGGGCTCTTAGTTAAATCAACAATAATGCATATAAGAGCCATTTCAATAGTTTAATTATGGTCTTCTCCTACTGACCCCCAAAGAAAAGAAAAGAAATAAAACTATTTACACAGGAAAGCTCCCAACAAGCAAAAGAAGAACGGGAAATATTTTTGGGTTTTCTTTTTACTTACTACTACTACAGCAGAAAAGTAAACTACTACTAATTTTTTTGTTTTTCTTAAGGTTTAACAAACACACAAGAAGAAAGCAGGAAAAAGAAAATAAACTAGCATGGATATTACAGTGAAAAAGTATGAGCACCGACATCTAGCAATGAGTGTGTGTGAACATAAATGTAATGTCGGTGAGAAATACGTACTCCCCCAAGCTTAGGCTTTTGGCCTAAGTTGGTCTATGGCCAGGGATAGCCTGGCGGATACCCGTAGGTGTAGCTGGGTCGTACTGCGACGAGGAATAGTTGGGATCATACTGTGATGAAGAAGACTCTGACTGCCACTGACTGACAGTCATCTCTGGATCCCAAGAATAAACGGATTGTCGTGGAGGCTCATCTTGTGGTCTCGGTTCCGGGGCTGGTGCAAGATTTCTGTAAGCTTGGATAGCAGCCCACGTAACGAGATAGGGTCCTACAAAATTAAACAAAGAAGGAGCAGGCTACATAATAGTTTCAGGATAATGTTTATCAAAGTATAACTTATATTTGATCTCTCCATTCCTGTCCTTAACAAGAAAATCATGGGCTATCATGCTCTTATAGTCTAGATAAGCATTATGCAGCAATTTTTCTTCTTTCTCATAATGCCTAATAGCTATGTTAAAATGTGCAGCAAGGCGAGAAGCATAAATGCCTCCAAATATGGGGCCTTTAGTATGGTTCAGACTCAATCGTCTAGCAGTAATTCCGCCCATACTAACAGTGTTGTCGCAGTATAAACAATGGAACAGAATAATAATATCAGGAACACTAAGGTTCCCACAGTTCCCATGACCAATTAAGCATCGACTAGCAAATAAAGCAAAATAGCGTAACACAAGAAAATGTATGCTAGTGATTCTCGCATCAGAAACCTTCCTGGTTTCTCCCACAGAGATAAGGTTAATAAATGGTTCCAACTCTTTACGAGGTGGTTCCTCTAAGATACCCTCAGAGGGTATGTTGCAGACTGCGCAAAATTCAGACAATGGCATTTTCTTCACAACGTCATATAAATGAAACTGTACTGAAGGAGGTGATTCTTTAGGAAAAAGTAGAAGTTTTGCACAAAAGTATTTGTGAGTAAGAGATACTGTGGACGTTGGTCGCGGACGAAGTCGGTGAGGCCAGCATTCTCAATCAATGAACAGAAATCCTCATAAATACCAGCCTCTCTCAAGAAATTATCAGAAGGCCATTCACACGGCCGGATTTCCGCGGTACGAGGCAAATTATATTTGGGCCTCTGAGCTTCTTCATTTTGTTTCTCCTTTGAGCTTCGGCTCGATGAACCCCTCAAAAGTCTCCTCATTATTTTCTGAAATAATCTGAAATTTTTAGTAACTTCAAACAAAAGTGAACCAACTTCAGTAAAACTGATAGCAACTACTCCTACAAGTGCCTAGAGCCTATATCAAGCATTAGAACTACTTGGAACCATATAAATTTGACATGCAAGCTCAAGAACATGGTCACCTATGCAGCACAAATTTGCAAAGAATAAAGCACTAGAACAAAAACTAATTGGACCAATGGAGGAGTCACATACCAAGGAACAATCTCCCCAAGCAGTTTTGCGAGAGGTGCTTTGAGCAAGGAGATCGAAAATCACAGCAAAAGTGGCTGGAACTCGTGCTTGAGTTCGTTTTTCGGGTTTGTGTGAGATAGAGGAAGAAGATGGGTGCTGGGATAAGTGGAGGGGGGCCACCATGGGCCCACGAGGCAGGGGGCGCGCCCTAAGGGGGGGCGCCCTCCACCCTCGTGGCCAGGTGGCAGGTCCTCCCGAGGTAATTTTTGCATAGTAAATCCTCGAATATTCCCGAAAAAATCATATTAAATTGGCACGGCATTCTGAGGACTTTTATTTTTGGGATATTTTTATATTGCATGGATAAGTCAGGAATCAGACAAAAAAATACTATTTTTACTTTATTTCTACTAATTAACAGAAAGTATAGAGAGGGTACAGAAGGTTGTGCTTCTAGTTTCATCCGTCTCATGCTCATCAAAAAGAATCCACTAACAAGGTTGATCAAGTCTTGTTAACAAACTCATTTCGATAATCATGAAACCGGAGAAATTTCGAATAACACTAAGTTACCTCAACGGGGATATGCACATTCCCTATAATAAGTATATCATATATTTTTTTGACAGTAGGAAGAGGAAATTCAAAACCTCCAAATTTAATCGATGGGATTTTTCCAATGGAGTTGATACTATGAACTTGAGGTTGTTTCCTCGGAAAGTGTACTGTATGCTCATTACCATTAACATGAAAAGTGACATTGCCTCTGTTGCAATCAATAATAGCCCCTACAGTATTAAGAAACGGTCTTCCAAGAATAATGGACATACTATCATCCTCGGGGATATCAAGAATAACAAAGTCCGTTAAAATAGTAACGTTTGCAACCACAACAGGCACATCCTCACAAATACCGACAGGTATAGCAGTTGATTTATCAGCCATTTGCAACGATATTTCAGTAGGTGTCAACTTATTCAAGTCAAGTCTACGATGTAAAGAGAGAGGCATAACACTAACACCGGCTCCAAGATCACATAAAGCAGTTTTAATATAATTTCTTTTAATGGAGCAAGGTATAGTAGGTACTCCGGCATCTCCAAGTTTCTTTGGTATTCCACCCTTAAAAGTATAATTAGCAAGCATGGTGGAAATTTCAGCTTCCGGTATCTTTCTTTTATTAGTAATGATATCCTTCATATATTTAGCATAAGGATTTGTTTTGAGCACATCAGTTAATCGCATACGCAAAAAGATAGGTCTAATCATTTCAGCAAAGCGCTCAAAATGCTCATCATCCTTTTTCTTGGATGGTTTCGGAGGAAAAGGCATGGGTTTCTGAACCCATGGTTCTCTTTCTTTACCATGTTTCCTAGCAACAAAGTCTCTTTTATCATAACGTTGATTCTTTGATTGTGGGTTATCAAGATCAACAGCAGGTTCAATTTCTACATCATTATCATTACTAGGTTGAGCATCATCATGAACATCATCATTAATATTTTCATTAGGTTCATGTTCATTACCAGATTGTGTTTCAGCATCAGACATAGAGATATCATTTGGATTATTAGGTGGTTCAGCAATAGGTTCACTAGAAGTTTGCACAGTTCTATCATTTTTCTTTTTCTTCTTTTTAGAAGAACTAGGAACATCAATATTATTTCTCTGAGAATCTTGCTCGATTCTCTTAGGGTGGCCTTCAGGATACAAAGGTTCCTGAGTCATTCTAGCAGTTCTAGTAGCCACTCTAACAGCATAATCATTTTTCTTACTATTCATTTCATCAAGCACTTCTTTTTGAGCCTTAAGTACTTGTTCTACTTGAGTGGTAACCATGGAAGCATGTTTGCTAACAAGTTTTGGTTCACCTTTAATATTAGCCATATAATCACCCAAGTATTTAATCATATCGGAATCATATTTCAATTATCTACCAAAATAAGCATTAAAATTTTCTTGTTTGACAATAAAATTATCAAACTCATCTAAGCATTGCCTAGCAGACTTATAGTGAGGGATATCACCTTCATCAAATCTATAGAGAGAATTTACCTTTACTACCTTTGTCGGGATATCGGGATCAGGAGGTTCTTCAATAAATACAGGATTAAGATCATATGTTTCTTCGACAGGCGGTAAATTAAGACCATGTATTTCTTCAATAGGAGGTAAATTCTTACCATCTTCAACTTTAATACCTTTTTCTTTCATAGAATTCTTTGCCTCTTGCATATCTTCGGGACTGAGAAATAGAACACCTCTCTTCTTCGGAGTTGGTTTAGGAATAGGCTCAGTGATTGGAGCAGGAGCTGGCTCAGGCGCTGGCTCAGGAGGTGCCCAATTATTTTCATTTGTCAACATATTATTCAATAGAATTTCAGCTTCATCCGGTGTTCTTTCCCTGAAAAGAGAACCAGCACAACTATCCAGGTAATCTCTGGAAGCATCGGTTAGTCCATTATAAAATATATCAAGTATTTCAGGTTTCTTAAGAGGATGATCAGGCAAAGCATTAAGTAACTTGAGAAGCCTCCCCCAAGCTTGTGGGAGACTCTCTTCTTGAATTTGCACGAAGTTGTATATTTCCCTCAAAGCAGCTTGTTTCTTATGAGCAGGGAAATATTTAGCAGAGAAGTAATAAATCATATCCTGGGGACTACGCACACAACCAGGATCAAGAGAATTAAACCGTATCTTAGCATCACCCTTTAATGAGAACGGAAATATTTTGAGTATATAAAAGTAACGCGATCTCTCATCATTAGTGAACAGGGCGACTATATCATTTAATTTAGTAAGATGTGCCACAACAGTTTCAGATTCATAGACATAAAAAGGATCAGATTCAACCAAAGTAATTATATCTGGATCAACAGAAAATTCATAATCCTTATCAGGAACACAGATAGGTGAAGTTGCAAAAGCAGGGTCGGGTTTCATTTTATTTCTAAGTGATTGTTTGTTCCATTTAACTAATAACCTCTTAAGCTCATATCTATCTTTGCAAGCTAGAATAGCGGCAGAAGATTCCATATCAAAAACATAACCCTTAGGAATAACAAGCATATTTTCATCATCACTTTCATCATCATATTCAGATTCAATAATTTCTCTTTCTCTAGCCCTAGCAATTTGTTCTTCAAGAAATTCACTAAGGTGCACAGTAGTATCAGGCATAGAAGCAGTTTCATCATAAGTATCATGCATAGCAGAAGTGGCATCATCAATAACATGCGACATATCGGAACGAATAGCGGAAGCAAGTTTAGGTGTCGCTAGCTTACTCATAACAGAAGGTGAATCAAGTGCAAGGCTAGATGGCAGTTCCTTACCTCCCCTCGTAGTTGAGGGATAAATTGTTGTCTTAGCGTCTTTCAAGTTCTTCATAGTGTCCAGCAGATATAAATCCCAAGTGACTCAAAGAATAAAGCTATGCTCCCTGGCAACGGCGCCAGAAATTAGGTCTTGATAACCCACAAGTATAGGGGATCGCAACAGCTTTCGAGGGTAGAGTATTCAACCCAAATTTATTGATTCGACACAAGGGGAGCCAAAGAATATTCTCAAGTATTAGCAGCTGAGTTGTCAATTCAACCACACCTGGAAACTTAGTATCTGTAGCAAAGTGTTTAGTAGCAAAGTAATATGATAGTGGTGGTAGCGGCAACAAAAGTGAAGACAGCAAAAGTAATGTTTTTGGTATTTTTTAGTGATTGTAACAGTAGCAACGGGAAAGTAAATAAGTGTAAACCAGTATATGGAAAACTCGTAGGCACCGGATCAGTGATGGATAATTATGCCGGATGCGGTTCATCTGTAACAGTCATAACATAGGGTGACACAGAACTAGCTCCAATTCATCAATGTAATGTAGGCATGTATTCCGTATATAGTTATACGTGCTTATGGAAAAGAACTTGCATGACATCTTTTGTCCTACCCTCCCGTGGCAGCGGGGTCCTATTGGAAACTAAGGGATATTAAGTCCTCCTTTTAATAGACAACCGGAACAAAGCATTAGCACATAGTGAATACATGAACTCCTCAAACTATGGTCATCACCGGGAGTGGTCCCGATTATTGTCACTTCAGGGTTGCCGGATCATAACACATAGTAGGTGACTATAGACTTGCAAGGTAGGATCAAGAACTCAGATATATTCATGAAAACATAATAGGTTCAGATCTGAAATCATGGCACTCGGGCCCTAGTGACAAGCATTAAGCATAGCAAAGTCATAGCAACATCAATCTCAGAACATAATGGATACTAGGGATCAAACCCTAACAAAACTAACTCGATTACATGATAAATCTCATCCAACCCATCACCATCTAGCAAGCCTACGATGGAATTACTCACGCACGACGGTGAGCATCATGAAATTGGTGATGGAGGATGGTTGATGATGACGACGGCGAAGAATCCCCCTCTCCGGAGCCCCGAACGGACTCCAGATCATCCCTCCTGAGAGGTTTTAGGGCTTGGCGGCGGCTCCGTATCGTAGAACGCGATGATTTCTTCTCTCTGATTTTTTTCTCTCCGAAAGTAGATATATAGAGTTGGAGTTGACGTCGGAGGGCATCCAGGGGGCCCACGAGGTAGGGGGCGCGCCCTAAGGGGGGCCGCGCCCCCCACCCTCGTGGACAGGGTGTGGGCCTCTGGTCTTCATCTTTGGCAAGGATTTTTTATTATTTTTTCTAAGATGTTCCGTGGAGTTTCAGGTCATTCCGAGAATATTTCTTTTCTGCACATAAAACAACATCATGGCAATTCTGCTGAAAACAGCGTCAGTCCGGTTAGTTCCATCCAAATCATACAAGTTAGAGTCCAAAACAAGGGCAAAAGTGTTTGGAAAAGTAGATACGACGGAGACGTATCAGAGCCCTAGATCGGTTCCACCAAGGTTCCGCCTCGTGGCGGCGGAGTCTCGTCCCGAAAGGTTGCTTGTGATTTTTTCCTTGACGAAAGACTTCATATAGCAGAAGATGGCCACCGAAGAGCCAACAAGGGGGCCACGAGGCAGGGGGGCGCGCCCCCACCCTCGTTGCCAGGTGGGTCCCCCTCTGGCATACTTCTTCCGCTCAATATTTTTTATTATTTCCAAAAATAACTTCCGTGGAGTTTTAGGACTTTTGGAGTTGTGCAGAATAGGTCTCTAATATTTGCTCCTTTTCCAGCCCAGAATTCCAGCTGCCGGCATTCTCCCTCCTTATGTAAACCTTGTAAAATAAGAGAGAATAGGCATAAGTATTATGTCATAATGTGTAATAACAGCCCATAATGCAATAAATATCGATATAAAAGCATGATGCAAAATGGACGTATCAACTCCCCCAAGCTTAGACCCCGCTTGTCCTCAAGCGGAAGCCGATAACGATAAATATGTCCACATGTTTAGAGGTAGAGGTGTCGATAAAATAAAATACGGACATGAGGGCAACATGATTATTTTCATAACAGCAACATATATAGATATTGCCATATGATTTCTTATGCTCAAGTAATAATCCATTCACAATGCAAAAGTATGAATCAGAAACTTTATTGAGAACTAACAAACTATAATCTCAGTCATTGAAGCAATTGGAATTTATCATAACATTAGAAAGAGTCTATGTCAGAGCTTTCTAGCAAGTCCACATACTCATCTATCATTAAGTCTTTCATAATTGCTAACACTCACGCAATACCTGTGGTTACAGAGTTTTAATCGGACACAGAGAAAGATAGGGGCTTATAGTTTCGCCTCCCAACCTTTTACCTCAAGGGTAATGTCAACAATAATAACTCATGCTCCCCTACATCCAATTAGATATATCTATCAGGATCTTTCCAACACCCTGTGCTTGCCAAAGGATAAAATATAAAAAGGAAAGGTGAAGATCACCATGACTCTTGCATAAGGTAGAAGGTAATAATAAAAGATAGGCCCTTCACAGAGGGAAGCAGAGGTTGCCATGCGCTTTTATGGTTGGATGCACAAAATCTTAATGTGAAAGAACGTCACTTTATATTGCCACTTGTGATATGAACCTTTATTATGCAGTCCGTCGCTTTTATTTCTTCCACATCACAAGATCGTACAAAGCTTATTTCCTCCACACCAATCAATCATACATATTTAAAGAGCAATTTTTATTGCTTGCACCGATGACAACTTACTTGAAGGATCTTACTCAATCCATAGGTAGATATGGTGGACTCTCATGGCAAAACTGGTTTAAGGGTTTTGGAAGCACAAGTAGTATCTCTACTTGGTGCTAAGAATTTGGCTAGCATGAGGGGGAAAGGCAAGATCAACATGTTGGATGATCCATGACAATATACTTTATCTCAGATATAAGAAAACATAACTCATTATGTTGTCTTCCTTATCCAACGTCAACTCTTTAGCATGTCATATTTTAATGAGTGCTCCCAATCATAAAAGATGTCCATGATAGTATATTTATATGTGAAACCTCTCTTTCTTTATTACTTCCTATTAATTGCGACGATGACCAAAGCTATGTTTGCCAACTCCCAACAACTTTTAACCATCATACTCTTTCTATGTGAAGTCATTACTCTCAATAAGATCAATATGATCTCTTTGTTTCTTTTTATCTTTTTCTCTTTTCTTTTATCCACTCAAGATCATGGCAAAATAATCAAGCCCTTGACTCAACACTAATCTTTATTATATAGCTCACAGACTCGATTACATAGAGAGATCATAAAGCAAAACTCAAAACTAGATCATGCCATAAACTTTATTCTACTAGATCAAGATACGACTAATAGGATCGAACTAAGGAAAATGGTAAAGATATGAGTGTGATGGTGATACGATATCGGGGCACCTCCCCCAAGCTTGGCAGTTGCCAAGGGGAGTGCCCATACCCATGTGATTATATCTCCTTTGCTGGTGAAGAAGATGATGATATAGTTGATGACGTAGGCTTCTTCCTTAATTTGGGCTTGAGGACAAAATTTTGATCCCTCAAGTTGTCAATCTCCTGCTCCAGGATTAATATCTTTTTGCATAATTCCTGCTTGTTTTCCTGCAAGAGATGAAAAGGGATAAACTCGATCTTAGGTTTCTTTGATCTATTAGGGAGGCTTTACTTTTTGAACTCCACATGCATGTCCCCAGGTTGAGGTAATGGGGCTTCATCTTCACCTGATCTTGTCTCCTCCTTCCTCTTGGGTTCATAGTCCTCTTCTTCCTCCGTAGTCCAACCACAATGCTCCACATCTCCATAGACCTTAGGATCTGCAAGGTAATCATCCACATAGCTTTCTCCTTCCGAATCCTGGGACGACATGTTGCTCTAATCTACAGCAGGACAGCTCGAAACAAGAACAGAAGATAATTGCGTGATACAGGAGTCAAAACCTTCGGGAGAATATATAATGAATTTTTGCCGACCAAAATATGTATCGTGCAAGAAAACGGAGTCCGGAGGGTACACGAGGTACCCACGAGGTAGGGGGCGCGCCCAGGGGGTAGGGCGCACCCTCCACCCTCGTGGAGCCCTCGTGTCCTTCCCGTACTGCTTCTTATTTTTCTATTTTTCTAAATATTCCAAAATGGAGAAATATTGCCCTAAAAACTGTTTTGGAGTCGGTTTACATACCGTACCACATACCTATTCCTTTTTGGAGTCTGAAACGTTTCGGAAAGTGTCCCTTATGTATTCCTCCGGGGTTACGATTTCAATAACATTGGTTTCAACATTTATGGGATTACCTGAGATATAATGTTTAATTCTTTGACCGTTCACCACCTTCGGATTTGTGCCTTCGAAGTTGTTGATTTTTATGGCACCGAAACGATAGACCTCCTTGATAATGTAAGGGACTTCCCATTTAGAGAGAAGTTTTCCTGCAAAAAATCTTAAATGAGAGTTATATAGCAATACATAATCACCTGCATTAAACTCACGCTTTTGTATCCTTTTGTCATGCCATCTTTTAACTTTTTCTTTAAACAACTTGGCATTTTCATATGCTTGGGTTCTCCATTCGTCAAGTGAGCTAATATCAAATAACCTCTTCTCACCGGCAAGTTTGAAATCATAGCTGAGCTCTTTAATAGCCCAATATGCCTTATGTTCTAGTTCGAGAGGTAAGTGACATGCTTTTCCATAAACCATTTTATATGGAGACATACCCATAGGATTTTTATATGCACTTCTATAGGCCCATAATGCATCATCAAGTTTCTTGGACCAATTCTTTCTAGATCTATTGACAGTCTTTTGCAAAATTAATTTGAGCTCTCTATTACTCAATTCTACTTGACCACTAGACTGTGGGTGATAAGGAGATGCAATTCTATGATTAACATCATACTTAGCAAGCATTTTACGGAAAGCACCATGAATAAAATGTGAACCACCATCAGTCATTAAATATCTAGGGACTCCAAACCTTGGAAAAATAACTTCTTTAAGCATTTTAATAGAGGTGTTATGATCAGCACTACTAGTTGGAATAGCTTATACCCACTTAGTAACGTAATCAACAGCAACTAGAATATGTGTATATCCATTAGAGGCAGGAAAAGGTCTCATATAATCAAAGCCCCAAACATCAAATGGTTCAATAACAAGTGAATAGTTCATAGGCATTTCTTGACGTCTACTAATATTACCAATCCTTTGACATTCATCACAAGATAAGACAAACTTACGGGCATCCTTGAAGAGAGTAGGCCAATAGAAACCGGATTGCAATACCTTATGTGCAGTTCTATCTCCAGCGGGGTGTCCTCCATAAGCGTCGGAGTGACACTTGCGTAGGATCTGTTCTTGTTCATGCTCAGGTACACAATGTCTAATAAAACCATCTACTCCTTCTTTATAAAGATGTGGGTCATCCCAAAAGTAATGTCTCAAGTCATAGAATTTTTTTCTTTTGTTGGTATGTGAAACTAGGTGGTATGAATTTAGCAACAATGTAATTAGCATAATCAGGATACCATGGAGCAGTACGAGAAGCATTTATGACATTTAATTGCTCATCAGGAAAGCTATCATCAATAGGTAGTGGGTCATCAAGAACATTTTCTAACCTAGCCAAGTTGTCTGCAACGGGGTTCTCAGCTCCCTTTCTATCAACAATATGCAAATCAAATTCTTGTAGCAAGAGAACCCATCTAATAAGTCTAGGTTTAGCATCTTTCTTTTCCATAAGATATTTAATAGCAGCATGATCAGTGTGAATAGTTACTTTAGAATCAACAATATAAGGCCTGAACTTATCACAAGCAAATACAATTGTAAGAATTCTTTTTCAGTAGTAGCATAATTTCTTTGAGCATTGTCTAGAGTTTTACTAGCATATTGAATAACATTTAATTTCTTATCAACTCTCTGCCCTAGAACAACACATACAACATAATCACTAGCATCACACATAATTTCAAAGGGTAAACTCCAATCAGGTGGCTGAACAATAGGTGCAGAGATCAATGCTTTCTTAATTATTTCAAATGTTTCTACACAATCATCATCAAAGACAAATGGTATATCTTTTTGTAATAAATTAGTCAGAGGCCGAGAAATTTTTGAGAAGTCCTTAATGAACCTCCTATAAAATCCGGCGTGACCAAGGAAACTTCTTATACCTTTGATGTCCTTAGGACATGGCATCTTTTCAATAGCATCAACCTTGGCTTTATCAACTTCAATACCTCTTTCGGATACTTTATGCCCCAAGACAATACCTTCATTAACCATAAATGGCACTTTTCCCAATTCAAGACAATATTAGTTTCTTCACATCTCTGCAAAACTCGATCAAGGCTGCTCAAGCAATCATCAAAATAGGATCCATAGACGGAAAAGTCGTCCATGAAAACTTCACAAATTTTTTCACAAAAGTCAGAGAATATAGTCATCATGCATCTTTGAAAGGTAGCAGGTGCATTACATAAACCAAAAGGCATACGTCTATAATCAAAAGTACCAAAAAGGCAAGTAAAAGTAGTTTTTGATTGATCATTGGCTGACACATATATTTGAGAGAAACCAAAATAACCATCTAGAAAGCAAAAATGTGTATGTTTGGATAACCTTTCTAGCATTTGATCGATAAAAGGTAAGGAGTAATGATCCTTTTTAGTAGCCTTATTTAATTTGCGGAAATCAATTACCATCCTATAACCTGTAATAATTCTTTGCGGAATCAATTCATCTTTATCATTAGGAACGACAGTAATACCTCCCTTCTTAGGGACACAATGGACATGACTTACCCACTGACTATCAGCAAGGGGATAAATTATACCTGCCTCTAGAAGCTTTAGTATTTCTTTTCTTACCACTTCTTTCATCTTAGGATTCAGCCTTCGTTGATGATCAACAACTGGTTTGGCATCTTCTTCCAAATTTATTTTATGTTGACATAGAGTGGGACTAATGCCCTTAAGATCATCAAGAGTATATCCAATAGCAGCACGGTGCTTCTTCAGAGTTTTCAATAATCTTTCTTCTTCATGCTCTGAAAGGTTAGCACTAATAATAACAGGATATATCGTCTTTTCATCAAGATAAGCATATTTAAGAGTATCAGGCAATGGTTTAAGCTCAAACACGGGATCGCCCTTGGGTGGAGGAGGATTCCCTAGGATTTCAACAGGCAAATTGTGTTTCAGAATAGGTTCCTGTTTAAAGAATACTTCATCTATTTCCCTTCTTTCATTCATAAACATATCATTTTCATGGTCTAGCAAGTATTGTTCTAAAGGATCACTAGGAGGTACGGCAATAGAAGCAAGACCAATAATTTCATCCTTACTAGGCAATTCTTCTTCACGGTGTTGTCTACTAAATTTAGAGAAATTAAACTCATGAGACATATCACCCAAGCCAATATTAATAACATTCTTGTCGCAGTCTATTCTAGCATTGACAGTGTTCAAGAAGGGTCTACCAAAAATAATGGGACAAAAGCTATCTTATGGGGAACCAAGGACAAGAAAATCAGCAGGATATTTAGTTTTCCCACACAAGACTTCAACATCTCTAACAATTCCCATTGGTGAAATAGTATCTCTATTGGCAAGCTTAATTGTGACATCAATATCTTCTAACTCAGCAGGTGCAATTTCATGCATAATTTCTTTGTATAAGTCAAAGGGTATTGCACTAACACTAGCACCCATATCACATAAGCCATGATAACAATGATCTCCTATTTTAACAGAAATAACAGGAATGCCTACCACAGGTCTATGTCTATCTTTAGCACAAGGTTTGGCAATTCTAGCAGTTTCACCACAGAAATAAATAACATGCCCATCAATATTATCAGCCAAGAGATCTTTAACAATAGCGATATTAGGTTCAACTTTAACTTGCTCAGGAGGTGTATAAGTTCTAATATTGCTTTTAAGAACCGCAGTTGAAGCTTTAGCATGATCCTTTATCCTAACAGGGAAAGGTGGTTTCTCAACATAAGAAGTAGGAACAATAGGATCATTATAAGTGACAGTCTTTTCTTCAACTTTAGTAGGTGCAGCTACTTTTACTTCTATGGGAGGATGATATTTAAACCACTTCTCTTGGGAAGATCAACATAAGTAGCAAAAAATTCACAGAAAGAAGCTACTATCTCAGAGTCAAGTCCATATTTAGTGCTAAATTTACGGAAAACATCGGTATCCATAAAAGATTTAACACAATCAAACTTAGGTGTCATACCTGACTCCTTACCTTCATCGAGATCCCAATCTTCAGAGTTGCGTTTAATTCTATCCAATAAATTACATTTTAATTCAATAGTCTTCATCGTAAAAAAGCCAACACAAGAAGTATCAAGCATGGTGCGATTGTTTTTAGAAAGTCAAGCATAAAAACTTTGAAGAATTATTTCTCTTGAGAGCTCATGATTGGGGCATGAATATAACATTGATTTAAGCCTCCCCCAAGCTTGAGCGATGCTTTCTCCTTCGCGAGGCCAAAAATTATATATATAATTGCGATCACGATGAACAAGATGCATAGGATAAAACTTCCGATGAAATTCCAATTTCAATCGTTTGTAGTTCCATGACCCCGTATCATCACATAGCCTATACCATGTCAATGCATCTCCCTCCAAAGATAAAGGGAAGACCTTATTCTTAACAACATCATCGGGTATACCTGCAAGCTTAAATAATCCACAAACTTCATCCACATAGATTAGGTGCTCATCAGGATGCTTTGTTCCATCTCCTGCAAAAGGATTATCTAGCAGTTTTTATAACATACCTAAAGCAACTTCAAAGGGAACATTTTCATTTTCAGTAGGTTCAGTAGGTTGAGGAGCAACTCTTTGCTCTACTGGTCAGGGTGAAGATACCCCGAACAAGCCCCTTAGAGGATTACTTTCCATAGTAACAAGTGACAGTAAATTTCAGCACACTATATAAATTTTTTCTTACCAAATTTTACCTACCAAAGGCGCTTCACTCCCCGGCAACGGCGCCAGAAAAGAGTCTTGATGACCCACAAGTATAGGGGATCTATCGTAGTCCTTTCGATAAGTAAGAGTGTCGAACCCAACGAGGAGCAGAAGGAAATGATAAGCGGTTTTCAGCAAGGTATTCTCTGCAAGTACTGAAATAAGTGGTAATAGATAGTTTTGTGATAGGATAATTTGTAACGAGCAACAAGTAACAAAAGTGAATAAAGTGCATCAAGGTAGCCCAATCCTTTTTGTAGCAAAGGACAAGCCTGGACAAACTCTTATATGGAGAAAAGCGCTCCCGAGGACACATGGGAATATCGTCAAGCTAGTTTTCATCACGTTCATATGATTCGCGTTCGGTACTTTGATAATTTGATATGTGGGTGGACCGGTGCTTGGGTGTTGTTCTTACTTGAACAAGCATCCCACTTATGATTAACCTCTATTGCAAGCATCCGCAACTACAACAAAAGTACTAAGGTAAACCTAACCATATCATGAAACATATGGATCCAAATCAGCCCCTTACGAAGCAACGCATAAACTAGGGTTTAAGCTTCTATCACTCTAGCAACCCATCATCTACTTATTACTTCCCAATGCCTTACTCTAGGCCCAAATAATGGTGAAGTGTTATGTAGTCGACGTTCACATAACATCACTAGAGGCTAGACAACATACATCTCATCAAAATATCGAACGAATACCAAATTCACATGACTACTAATAGCAAGACTTCTCCCATGTCCTCAGGAACAAACGTAACTACTCACAAAGCATATTCATGTTCATAATCAGAGGGGTATTAATATGCATAAAGGATCTGAACATATGATCTTCCACCAAATAAACCAACTAGCATCAACTACAAGGAGTAATCAACACTACTAGCAACCTACTAGTACCAATCCCGGACTTGGAGACAAGAATCGGATACAAGAGATGAACTAGGGTTTTGAGAGGAGATGGTGCTGGTGAAGATGTTGATGGAGATTGCCCTCTCCCGATGAGAGGAGCGTTGGTGATGACGATGGCGATGATTTCCCCCTCCTGGAGGGAAGTGTCCCCAGCAGAACAGCTCTGCTGGAGCCCTAGATTGGTTCCGCCTCGTGGCGGCGGAGTCTTGTCCCGAAAGGTTGCTTGTGATTTTTCCCTTGACTAAAGACTTCATATAGTAGAAGATGGCCACCGGAGAGCCAATAGGGGGCCCACAAGGCAGGGCGCGCCCCCCACCCTCGTGGCCAGGTGGGTCCCCCTCTGGCGTACTTCTTCCGCTCAATATTTTTTATTATTTTCAAAAATAACTTCTGTGGAGTTTCAGGACTTTTGGAGTTGTGCAGAATAGGTCTCTAATATTTGCTCCTTTTCCAGCCCAAAATTCCAGCTGCCGACATTCTCCCTCCTTATGTAAACCTTGTAAAATAAGAGAGAATAGGCATAAGTATTGTGACATAACGTGTAATAACCACCCATAATGCAATAAATATTGATATAAAAGCATGATGCAAAATGGACGTATGCTACCTCTTGAGCACTGCGTTGGTTTTCCCCGAAGAGGAGAGGATGATGCAGCAAAGTAGCGTAAGTATTTCCCTCAGTTTTTGAGAACCAAGGTATCAATCCAGTAGGAGGCCACGCGCAAGTCCCTCGTACCTACACAAAAACAATAGCTCAATGCAACCAACGCGATTAGGGGTTGTCAATCCCTCCACGATCACTTACAAGAGTGAGATCTGATAGAGATGATAGATAATATCTTTGGTATTTTTTATATAGAGATGCAAAGTGAAAAGTAAAAGACAAAGTAAAAAAAACAAAGCAAGATTAAAGTGATGGAGATTGATAAGATGAGAATAGACCCGGGGGCCATAGGTTTCACTAGTGGCTTCTCTCAAGAGCATACGTATTCTACGGTGGGTGAACAAATTACTGTTGAGCAATTGACAGAATTGAGCATAGTTATGAGAATATCTAGGTATGATCATGTATATAGGCATCACGTCCGAGACAAGTAGACCGACTCCTGCCTGCATCTACTACTATTACTCCACTCATCGACTGCTATCCAGCATGCATCTAGAGTATTAAGTTAAAAAAAGAGTAACGCTTTAAGTAAGATGACATGATGTAGAGGGATAGTTTCATGCAATATGATAAAAAAAACCCATCTTGTTATCCTCGATGGCAACGATGCAATATGTGCCTTGCTTCCCCTTCTGTCACTGGGAAAGGACACCACAAGATCGAACCCAAAGCTAAGCACTTCTCCCATGGCAAGAAAAACCAATCTAGTAAGCTAAACCAAACTGATAATTCGAAGAGACTTGCAAAGATAAACAATCATACATAAAAGAATTCAGAGAAGATTCAAACATTATTCATAGATAGACTTGATCATAAATCCACAATTCACCTGTCTCAGCAAACACACCACAAAAAGAAGATTACATCGAATAGATCTCCACAAGAGAGGGGGAGAACATTGTATTGAGATCCAAAAAGAGAGAAGAAGCCATCTAGCTACTAACTATGGACCCGAAGGTCTGAGGTAAACTACTCACACTTCATCGGAGGGGCTATGATGATGTAGAAGCCCTCCTTGATGATGGCCCTCTTCGGCGGAGCTCTGGAACAGGCCCCAAGATGGGATCTCGTGGATACAGAAAGTTGCGGCGGTGGAATTAGGTTTTTGGCTCCGTATATGATCGTTTGGGGGTATGTAGGTATATATAGGAGGAAGGAGTACGTCGGTGGAGCAACAGGGGGCCCACAAGGCAGGGGCGCGCCCTAGGGAGGGCGCCCCCCACCCTCGTGACCGCCTCTGTTACTTCTTGGAGTAGGGTCCAAGTCTCCTGGATCATGTTCGGTGAGAAAATCACGTTCCCGAAGGTTTCATTCCGTTTGGACTCCGTTTGATATTCCGTTTCTTCGAAACACTAAAATAGGCAAAAAAACAACAATTCTAGGCTAGGCCTCCGGTTAATAGGTTAGTCCCAGAAATAATATAAAAGTGGAAAATAAAGTCCAATATAGTCCAAAACAGTAGATAATATAGCATGGAGCAATCAAAAATTATAGATACGTTGGAGATGTATCAACGTATCAGCGGGGCAATGTGGAGCATGGGGCACCACGGCGAGGTGTTCGGGGTGACGGACCTGGAAGCCTACGTGCCCTGCATGATGGACCAAGGGTACGCACCAGAGGACGACATCGGCTCATTCGTTGGAGAAGATTGGGGAGAAGGGGCGCTAGGAGCTGAAGCCTTCCAAGAGCCAACGGAGAATCACAACGATCGCGCCAGCAGCGGCAATTACAGGGTACCGCTAGTCTCTCAAGAACAGGCTTACACTAACCATGGACTACAGATGAACCAGGTCGCTACGTCGATCGACAACCCAGGCACGGCGGCACCCGCCCCAACAAGAGAGACGCGCTGGGGGCCACCGAGAGGGAGCCAGGAGCAAGGCCCCTCCCCGCGGTGCGCGACGCCTGACGACACCCGGAGGTAGGCCCTCTGCCGGGGAGGCCTCGCCAACCCTTCCCCCAGCAGAGGACCTGTGATCGCCGAGGGAACCGTTGGCGTCCTCTTTCCCTCCTCTGTTTCGTCCTGGTGACCGGTCGGCTCAGAGGAGGTCGGGAGTGGCGCAAGGCGGGGCCCTCGTCAGGCGATATGAAGCAAGGCCGGTACCTGTAAAGAAGGCCCGGTGCCTGTGAAGCTCGCCGCCCATGACACTCTCACGTAATAATGAGTTGGGGCTGTACACGCCCCGGAGTCTCAGGGGTGCCAACCTCAGGCCCTGGGGCTCCCTCCCACGCTAAGTGGCAGCACTTAGCTCCGCGCTGGTGAGCAGACCAGAAGACTAGACTAGGTGTCGGACGCGGCCTTTTGCTTTGGATCTCTCTCTTTCTGTAGCCTTGCCTTCTGGATTTGGATTTGAGTTCAAGCTGAGTTTTATTGATACGCGCAGGGGGAGCCTTTTCTCGTTTGAGCAATTTCTTGCCTTCTGGATATCGTTTTGTCTGGGACTCATGTTCGTCGCCTTTCCTTCACGAGCTCCTCGCGAGCAGGACTGCGCAAAGCACGCGCGCCCCGAGCGCGCGCTGCAACTGGTGCTCACCTCTCGTAGGGCCCCTTCCGACAGGGCGATGAGCTCCATAAGGTTCTCAGGAACTCGGCCCATCGCAGCCCAGCCCAAAGCTGGCGCTGACTAAGGTAAACCAAGACAGAAAACTCGCATCAGGATTCACAAGTTCACGAGGACACAAACTCACATCACATGGAAAAGTAAAAACTGCAATTTGCTTACATGAGGGGCTCCCCCTCTCAAAATGCTCTTACAAGTTTCAAGGGCCACGCCCGAGTTTGTGCGCAGGAAGAAATGACATAAGAACAAGGAATCAGCCAAAAATGTCGCTCGCTGCATCACTCGCAGACGCGTCACTCGCGTCGTCGTCGCCTTCATCGCCGCCGCCGGCGACGCCCCCGTCGCCATCGTCGACCACGTCGCCTTCGTCTGCGACAACCACCACTGCATCATCCTCCGAAGCGAAGGCCCTGACCAACGCGTCCACATGGTCCTCAACCCAGCGCGCTAGGTCGCCCCGGACAGCCGTGGGTACGGGGGCGATAGCGGCGTCAAAGTCAAAGTTGGGGTCAGCATTCAGGAGGTGGCTGAAGACACGCGAGAAAGCACTCTCAAGCATGCCATGCCCCCTTTCCTCCACAAGCTGGTGAGCTATGGAAGATCAAGCCTCTAGGCGCGTCACCACATCGATGAAGAAGGTCAGGTGGCTGACGTAATCATTTGAGTGAGGAGTCGGCGCCTCCACATCGCAAATATGGCCCAGAGCAATATTGGCCCTGTTCCGGAGATCCTGAAGCATGGGGGCATGCTCGCGCTCCAGCGCTCGGTGTTGGAGCACCTCCTCCGTGTTCTGCCTCGCGACGACCTCTGGGTCATCAACCCGCCTCCGGAGGGAGCGCAGCTCGGCGCGGGCGGAGGCCAAGTCCGCCTGCGCCGTGACCAGTGCAGCGGCCGTGGCTTCTGGGCGCCTCTCAGCCTCGTCCAACCTGGGCCTGAGGGCAGCGGCCCTGCCCTCATCCTCCACACCCGCGAGCTTCAGCTTCAGGTCATACCTGCCCTCCAGGTCCGTGCGAACCTCGGCCACCCAGCGGTTCACCTCCTCCTCAACTCCAGCCTCGCGAGCCCCTACGGCGTCTTCTGCTTGGGCAACTTGACGCTCCCTCGTCTCCAGTTGCTCGAGCTCGCGGTTACGCTCCATGGCCTCCAGGGCCAGCGCCCCCTCACGCTTCCGGACCTCCTCTTCCTCCGCGGGCGTCCCCCTCAGCGACGCAAGAGCGGCCCTGCGCGCCTCCACCTACTGCTCAAGAGACGCGCTCCATGCCTGGAGCTCCCAAGCGTGCTTCTCCGCAGCCTCGCGGCGGCAATCAGCCTCGCGAGCCTCTTCCAAGGCTCGTGAGCGGGCTTCGTAGGAAGCCTTGAGAGACGCCTCAGCCTTCGCGTTCTCAAGGTCATGCTGATAGTGGCCGAGGTTGATGGCCACCTTCAGCTTGCGCCGCTCCTCCGCCAGCCGGAGACCTTCAGCCTCAAGACGCGAATCGACACTCGCGAGCTCTCCACCAAGCCGGCTCATCGCGTTCATCGCCTCCTGGAAGAGCTCACGGCGAACTACGCTCCGCCCGCGCTCGCGCTCGAACGCCCGGCCTTCTTCGTCCTCCACCTCGGGGGCTGCGGGCGAGGCGCCGCGCGGCGCGCCGTCCCTCGGCAGGGGGCTGCGGGCTGGCACCGCACCCGACACCAGCCCGTCTTCACGAGAAGCCCAAGCCTGCTGGGGCTTGCTGCTCGAGGAGGAGCCGAGGATCGAAGCCAACAAGTTGCTGTCAAAGATCAGTGGAGGAGCCTTGGTCACGCCTGCCAAGTTCCACGCCGGGCCAAGGGAGAGAGGTGGTGAGGCCGCAGGATCAGCGTGCCAGGAAGGCAAGAGTGCCCTCTCAACCAACCCTGCTCCAGGGGCAACCAGCGAACTCGGAGCGCTCGAAGCTGGCGAAAGAGTTAAGGAAGAAGGAGGCCGTTTCTCGGGAGATTTAGCAGTGGAAGGAGCCCTGAAAGACTGGCGTCAGAAAAAGAAAGCAACACATAGGGAGCCACAGTGGTACGATACTCACACGTCAATGGCGATGTACTTCCTCCGCTTCAGCGGTCCGAAGATGTTGCCGCTGCTAGGAGATCCTTTCCTCTTGCGGAGCTCCTCGAAGTCCACACAAAGACGGCTGAAACGCTGGACATGACGGCCGGTGCGCAGTGGGGCCGTAGAAGAGCTTGGGAGAATATCTTCAGGGGTGCCCGGTTGCGGCGAACAGCCGGGCACCGTTTCGCCACGACCTCTCGAGGCTCCCAGAGCCTTGGCCTCGGGAGCCGCATGCAACGTCTCCTCAGCAACCGACGCCCCAGGAGGGGGGTGGCAAGCTCCTGAGGATGATGCCCCAGGATCACCACTCGGCGCGTCCTCCTCAGCACTCAAGCTGCCGGTCTCCGCCTAAGCTCGCCCACCTGCACCGTCACTTGGGGTGAGCCCGGCGTCAGGGGCAAGGAAGGGAACCACGACGACGGGGTTCTCACGAGGCCCTTCCAGGACGATCGGCCGTGGTCCCCATTCATCAAAGAGAGGCATGTCCTTTACAAATTCATCCTTATTCTTGCAGCGGTACAGCAGGCAACTATTCCCGGGCAGCTCGGCCGGCAGAGAGACACCCGTCAGGACCTTGAGCACTGTCCCCCGCGTCCCAAGGAGGAGCCCGGACTCCTGAAACCTCATGTGGTCCTGGCTGCTGAGTAAGGTCCACATTGGGCGAGAATGGCGCTGAAGCGGAGCGACCCAGCGTCGGACGAATTCCTTCACCACCATCGGTGCAGTTACGCCGCGATCCTTCAGCAACTTCAACCTGAGCCAGACACGAGCAAGGCCGGGGCTCGCGAGCCGCTGATGGCCCCAGCCGGGGTTAGGAACAGCGGGCCCCGACGGAGCCTGAAGCAGAGGACTGAGCACACCGGCATCAACGAACACCCATCGTATCCGGAAGTCGCTCGTGGATGGAGGAAGCTCGAAATCGATCCCCTCGCATGTCGTCGCAGCCACAGCCTGGAAGCTCACGCACCCCGAGCACTGCTGAGGATCGGCCAGATGCAACGAGAAGAGGTGGCGGAGGAGAGCCACCGAAGGAGCGATGCCCACCATGGCTTCACACACGAAGGCGAAGACGGCAAGAAGAGTCACAGACTGAGGGTCGAGATGCAGCATGTGGATCTGATAATGCTCAAACACAACATTGAAGAAGGCGGAGAAGGGAGGAATCAGGTCGGCCCAGAGGGCATCTATGAAGATTGGGATCTCGGTGGCCGTCTGGGCCGTGCGAGTGTGAGACGCGGGCCAAGCCACCGTCTCCCCCCACTCATTGAAGCTGGAGGCAAGCATCGGGCGCACCTTGTCCATGGCTTCGTCGTTAAGCACTCGAGACCGGCCGAGCGCCGACGCGAAGGACGGAGGCGCAGCCGAAAGAGGCAAGGGACTCTTCCCCTTCTCAACTTGCTTAGGCTCCATGGCTATGGAGCAGGTGGAGCGCGAGTCAGATTGGAGAAGAGAAGCAGAGCCGCAAGGAAGCAGAGGAATTGGGGAAGCAAGGCGCAGGAGGCGGAGGAATAACTGTGTAGGCCGCGGGGGCCGCATAGCCGGGCGGATTCAAAGGCAGCATGGGGGAGCGGAAACATCCACGTCCAATCAACCACCACGCGTCAACCGAGGCCGCACGCTTTTGGGGCCCGCGGTGCTCCGAACTTGACCCTTGGCTTCGCCGCGAAGCCAAGCCCGAGCGCACCTTGGGCCCGGGGGCTACTGTCGGCGTTCTGGGAACGGGGGTCCCCAGACTTGCCTGCCTGCAGCCCACGGCATGGCCAAGCAGCAGGTCGTACGGCCCATCTTCGTCAACAAGGCACTCAAGACCCTCGCGAGGCGGACGATGAAAGACCTCCTCTGGAGTGGCCTAGCCAGGCAGGCTCACGAGGAGCGGAGATATCAAGGCGGGGCAAACCTCACGAGGCTCTCGTGATGTGAGCCATGACGAACGGTGCCAGGCGGGTGCCAGGCGGGCGCCGGTGCGCGCAGCATCCTTATTTCCTCTTTGGTGCTAAGGAGGCAAGCGCGGAGTACCGAGGCATCAGGCAAAGGTTGCCATATCGGTGCAACAAGACCAAGACCAGGAGGACAGCAAGGCGGAGGTCATCGTGGAGCCCAAGACGGCGTCACCCCAGGGCTTTTCGCAGGCGAAGACTACTTTTGTCATGATAGCTTGTACTAGCTGTCCCCTTTCAAATTTGCCCGCCGTTGTTGGCTTCCTTCCCGCTCGATATTTGGAAAGAGGACCAGGGCCTCTATAAATAGGACTAGCCACCATAGTAGGAGGGGGATCGAGCAGTTCACCGAATCCTCACACCACAAGTTCATACGCACAAGAACACCTCAACCTCGGGAGGCTGTTCTTCCCTTGTATTGTTCATCATCAGCCCGTGAGGCAATCCACCACCACCACACTGGAGTAGGGTATTACACCACAACGGTGGCCCAAACCAGTATAAACTCCGTGTCTTTCTGTGTTGAGAGTTCGTCGAGTTCGTCCGCAAG
Organism: Triticum urartu; assembly: GCF_003073215.2. Classification (NCBI taxonomy): domain Eukaryota; kingdom Viridiplantae; phylum Streptophyta; class Magnoliopsida; order Poales; family Poaceae; genus Triticum; species Triticum urartu. The sequence continues at coordinate 159,847,016 of NC_053024.1, forward strand.
ATCTTAGCAAGCTAGAGCGTAGATCGGTAGGAGAGAAAGACTTCGCGCGCACCCCAGAGTTCAAACCTTAAGGGTTTGCCGGAACCCCACATCCGACACTGACGGCGTGGAGGCATGGATACTAGTGGTGGCAAGTAGCGATTGAGAAGTGCGGCGGCAGCGGACAAGAGGGGGTAAATGTTGACGGGTAGGGTTTCAGTACCGGAGGTCAGCTTAAATAGCCCGGCAAGGGCACTACGTGGCCCGCCAAAGTGGCGTCATGCGGCGTCATTGGTACGACGGAGGAGACGAGTTTCAGACCGCCGAGTTTCAGAGTGTTTTCCCGTGAGACCCCATCATCAGTCTAACACGGCGGACGCGCCCAGGTCTTCCCATACCCGCCCCAGATTTAGGTTGGGTATAAGGGGTGTCGATCAGCCCGGGCATATGAGGCCCGTTTGAGGCGTTCTCTGGATGGCTTTTTTTGTGACCGGACACCGACTGAGCCGTTTGCCCGAACATTTGAGACGGATTTGAGATGTCCGGATGTAGATGCCCTTAGGTATTTGAAATTTTTGTATCCTTAGTGATGCCTTGCCAAATTTTATCAATCGATCAATTGTTTTCTTTGTCACTTTTCCTAATTTTTGATCGTCTATTTCTATTTGGCTTCAGGCTATTTTTTGAGCCGTCCAATTACAAAACAGTATAATGGAACCACCCACGCCTGCTCACAACGAATAGAGTTCGTCAGCCGTAGATGTCACTTCCGAACGTCCCAGATCTTCTTGTGTCCCGCGGTACCCTATTGGGCCTTTCTTGCCCCCCGTACCTGCATGCTAGCGGCTAGCCCAAAGTAATCGGGCTGCTGCTCCACAAATTGAGCTGGGAGTCTTCTCCTTATTCCACGCGGCCGCCCGGCGTACCTGCTTTCCTACGCCCGTCGCAGCCGCCCGGCATGTGTACGCCTTTGAGCTGTGTACGCCTTTGAGCTAGCGATGGCCAGGATCTATTCTTCCCAATGGTTAGTGAGTGATATAATGGTGCATGGCAGGGTGAGCTTACGAGCAAGAGGAAAACTGAGAAAAGATTTGTTCTGCCCTTTTCCGATCTGATTTCAACCTGCGCCCACTAGCCCATGTCACGGTTCCAATCAGATAGTTGGAAAATCCGACTGTTGTTCTCCCATCATGTTCCAAATTATTCACTGAGGTAAGAAAGATGACCAAGTGCGGTTCTTTTTGTACATACATTTCATTCTATTTTCATTAATCTGTTTGTTGTTGGGATCCGAATGCCCTGTTGGGTTTGAGATATGACGTGTCTCCTTCAAGATCACAATTTGTGAACCTGACTAATTTTACCTAAATCTTAATGTTAGGAAGAACCTGCAAAAATGAACTATTCAAGAGTACTACTGAGTGCTAACTTACTGTTCAAGATGTTTTGATTTCTTGCTATTTCTGAGTTGCAGGTCTCTAAGCATCGCCATGTTACCTAAGGACTAAGGTAATGTATCTGCTTTGACCTTATTTGTGTCGGATTCATGTTTTATGTGGATATATTAGAGATTTTTCTCTAAATGATGGGTGTGTGTGAAAATAATATGTCATCTTGTGACGAATAAACCCATAGTTTCTTTCAGTTCTCTGTAGAAATAAAGCAGAAATGGCATTGGAGAAGACAAGCAGTCATGTTAAATATGCTTCAAGGCATCCGTATAGCACAAGCTAAGTTATGGGATAATATGCAGCCCACAGTGCAATTCTTTTCCTTGTGCTAACACAATTTCTGCACATATATTTTTTTCAGCTGATTGACGAAGGAATTAATATACGGTGCACTATGGCAACGACCGATGATCTGATTCTGCTGTTTCGATGACTAAAGTACTTATTTTGGTAGCATTTCTTCTATTCGGAATATGTGATGTTAAATGCAGCGGTTGACATGTACTCCCTCCGCCCCAAAATATAAGAACTTTTTTAACACTAGCATAGTATCAAAAACGTTTGCTAGTGTTAAAAACGTTCTTATATTCTGGGACAGAGGAAGTACCATGGATTTCATACTAGGATGGCAGCTGTAGAAATTGTAAGGTCTTTCTTATGCCCAGTACACCAATTGATATTTTGGTTTAGTTTTAGTTACTTCAGATTTGACTAGGCCATCCAAGAACTTAGATGATTAGGTGGAGGGAGTTTATCTTGCATAGGTACTGGTTATTTGTAATTTGGCCAAGTTAGGGGTGCAAACCATAATGTACAAAAACCATTATTTGTCTTCTACTTCCTCCTTCCTAAATATTTGTTTTTTTAGAGATTTCAAATGGATTGCCACATACGAATGTATATAGACATATTTTAGAGTGTAGATTCACTTATTTTGCTCTATATGTAGCCACTTGTTGAAATTTCTAGAAAGACAAATATTTAGAAATGAAGGAAGTATCTTACGAATCTTCTTAGCGCTGACTTTTACAAACATAATTGATGGCTGTTAGAACGGCCGTCTAAGGGTGTTATAAATATAACGTAGCACATGCTACAAATTGAGGTTATGTTGTAATTAAAAAATTTATTTGATAATTATATTTTCCATTTGCATGAATGTCTATATTGTTCTAATATTCATAAAATTTAGCGGGCGCGGCAACGCGCGCATAGATGTTCTAGTTGTGCAGAAATCTCACGTCTCTCACATCCTCATTCCATGGTTATTTCTAATATTACCAACTACTTTCTTCGTCCCATAATATAAAAGCGTTTTACGCTATATTATAGGACAGAGGAAGTAGTAGATAACTACACATCTTCTTTCGGTGCCCTGCAGCGCAGTTTCTCTGGAGCTGCTTCCGGGAGGTGGTTGGTGGCAATTGGTGCCACGATAACCTCTCGGACTTGTTTGGGAAGGTCCTTAGACTCCCCGGCGCTAGTCGCGCCCCCACTTGGGTGTCTATGGGTACCCTGGCATGGACTCTCTGGTGTACCCATAATAAACTAGTTATCGAACGCGTGATTCCGTGCCGTGTGACTGATGCAATCTATAAAATGTGTGGCTTCTTACAGCTCTGGAGACCACTTAGCAAGCGGCACGACCGAGACGTCATCGACAACATCATTGTGGGTCTTCGTTCCTCGGCATCGGCTTTTGCTCCACCACCGCCACCGCTGCCACCACCCCCCGAGCCGGATTAGCTGTTCTTTTAGCTTTGTTTGGGGCTTGTCCTGCTGTGCCCCCAGCGTGACTTTATGACTTGATTGTACTTTATACTGTTGTGTTGGATGCTTTTTTTGCATGGTAATACATGTCTCATTCATATCATAAAGAACAAAGTACAAGTCACGTAAAGACCGACATGACAAAACTGAAAAGATAGCAGAACATCTCTGAGCTTGACACCAATGCCCGTCACCTGCCTCCGGCACCACCACAGTAGCCACCGAAGAAAAGAATGACGAATCACCTTCTCACCCGAGCTCGATGCGGCTCCATCGCTGATATGCAGCTTTGCGGTCCTCCAAGATGGCTCACCAAAAGTAAAGCCCTTACCGTTGAACGAATCAGACCGGGGCAACACCCCGGACACGCCATCGAACTCTAGATCTAGCACCCCACCACGACTAAAACGCCGAAGGAGGAAACCATATCTGCCATCCACGAACCACGAGCCCAGCACATGCTCCGTCTTCCAGATGTCGTTGATGCATACCACAATCTGCATCCGCTCCTGGACCACCTCCCAAGCTCCGCGCCGACGCTGGAGCAAACACCGTCGCAACGGCGGAGCCCGAGGACACAGGTCCACCACGAGGACGCCGCTGCCGCCACGCCATCCTTGCTTGAATAGACTGGTTTCCAAATCCATCCCCAACCATAGGACCGATGGCCTCGTCAGGGAAGGATCCGAAGAATCTTTATTCAGCGTTGTCATCATCGCCGCCGAAGCAAAGACGATGAACAACCTAAAAACTTAGACTACAAGAGTAAAAACGATCCACACGCGTGAATCCGGCGGCTTCCCTCACCACCGACGACCGAGGTCGCCGATGGAGGGGAGCCGCCGGAGAGCGGCATTGGAAGATCGGCCTCCCCTAGTGGCGGCTAGGGTTTCAGCCGCCAGGGACGACAGGAAAACAGGGACGAGAGGAAAACGATCAAAATCTTTGTTGTGTTGGATGCTTGATTCGTTGCTTTATAATATAAAGCGAGGGAAAGCCCTTTTTCTCACCAACAAAATTCATGCGGAGGGATAGTCCCACTGAAGCTCCTTAGGAATTTTCGGATTGACTGCCAGGTAACTCTCCCATCCAGCAGGGTGTGTATGGAAAAGATTGGTCTATAAAACTATTATACATGCGACTGTAATCTTTTGGGTAGATGCTGCCCAAGTCTTCAAGCTTCGAACTACTGAGATGATAGGCCAGTCCTCTCTCGATTGAGTCATTCAGAAAGATAACTTCTTTGTACGGATGAAATCCAAGTATTGAAATAGAACTAGTGTAGTGCTTCCCAACTCTTCCTCTTGTGTCAGGCTAATGGTCTATCGGATCGAGGCGGATGACTAGGGCGACTCCTCGGGCGTCTCCTCGGGCGACCGCGGAGGTGACCGTCGAGGCGCGTCCTTCCGCGGCCGCGGCCCGCCCGGGCGTTGGCGGCCGTTTTTGGGCGCTGATTGGATTGGACAAAGATGATGCAGACGGGGACGGAGAGGATCCAGGGGTTTCACCGCCTTCGCCGACTCCATCGGATTTGATCTGTGAATTCTTTCATTCAGGTTACGACGAAGACGAGGTGGCCACAACCGTCGACAAAGTCTTGCCGGTGGGGGATCCGGCGAGGATTGGGCTTCATGCGGACGAGAGGAAGGAGATGGTCCGACGCGTCGTTCACCGGAGAATGGCGGTGATGGCGATCCGGACTTGGAAGGGCCCTTTACCTAAGGTACGGCTTCCAAACCTTACGCTATTCGATTTGATTCATCCGTATTCGTGGACTGTGGTTAAGAGGAGGAGGCCGGAGCGCCGGAAGGGGGCCGGATCATTGCCGGCGACAGCGGCAGCCGTGCCGTCGTTGTCGTCGAACGGGATCCGGGCGGCACGAGGCGCTCGTTTGAACCAGCTTCTGGGCCGAGTTGGGCCGGTTTCCTCAGTTTCTCACGCGCGACTAGTTGGGCCGGTGATAGCTAGGTATGAGGCCCAGGCTATAACGAATCCCACTAGTATCGAGGCTGTCGCTGCATGCACGGAAGAGATCGATTATTGCCGTGCGTGCTTGATCGCGCCTGGTGCTAGGGTTCGTCGGAATGGGACGCCGGGGTTCCCTCCTTGCGGCCCTGGTCGTGCTCGTCGGATACTTCCCCTTGGTGCCATGGCGGGCCGAGGGACGGGAGTTCCACCTGCGAAGAAACCCCAGACGGCCGCTGCGAGAGACCGGTCTGGGGCGGTAGTGCCGCCGCCGCCTGCGGGCGCAAGCCGTGGGGTAGCAGGCGCAGGACCTGGCGCGGTCGGCGGTGGGTTGGCTGCTGCCGGCGCCGGGCGAGGCGTTGCCGCTCCACCTACTGCTTCGGGGCGAGGTGGCGGCAACGTCGGGGCTCGGCCGACTGTGCCTGCGGCAGCCAGGCCGCCCGTGGTGCCGGCGAGCAGAGGTGGCCTCGCTGGACCCCGACCGACGGGGCCGACGCCTCCCGTGGCTGTTACTACGGGTCAGGGAGGCGGTACTGGTCCGAGGCCGGTGGTGCCGATACCTGTCGGTGGTCAGCCTCGTACCGCGCCTCCGCCTCACTACGTCGCGAGGCCGGCTTAGAATCGTTCGGGACCATCACACACGAGGCATAACTCAATAGCTAGAGATTCCTTTGAGCCGCCCCGAGGTCAGTGGGGGGATGATGGTTATGATGCGTATGGAGATGGACAGCACCGTGGTTCCTCTTCCACGGGAGGCGGTCGTGGCTATGCCTGGCAGAGTGACGGGTCTGCTGAGAGACCGTTTCTCGGCCCTCCTGGTGGTTTTGTCGAGGTAGCCTCCGGTCTAGATCACCGCCAGATAGGTGGCTACCGTGGACATCGTGGTGGTCGGGGTGGTGGCTGTGGGAGGTATCGCTGACAGCCTCCGCCTCCGGCAGTTGTTGACCATGCGGCGTCAGCCATGGAGACAGATCACGCTCAGTCTACTGATCTCCCTAGCCAGGTGATGGATGTGGTGACGGCCTTGGCCAATGTAGAGGTTCCTGCGACTGGGACGGTGGCTGAGGCTTGCGACAGGTCTGATGCAGAGAGGGCGTCCAAGTGGGCGCGTAAGAAGGAAAGGATGCTTTGCTACCATTGTGGTGAGAAGGGCCACTTCATTGCTGAGTGCGTGGCGGAGCTGTGTGATTTGTGTGGCAAGCCAGCACACGCCTTGGGGGATTGCCCGTTATTGCGTGACCAGGCTCTGGCTCTGACAATGTATGGAGTGTATTGTGCAGAGCTGATGTTCTTTGAGTCCCCGGCCGCGAGAGAGATTCCGGAGGAGACACAGAGCTTGACCACCGGGGTTGTGAAAGCTACCGAGGGGGAGGTAACTGAGGCTCAGATTGTGCGGAGGCTTCAGGAGCTGGCACCGGGAGACTTCCAATGGGAGCTGGTTAGTCTCGAGGCCAATGTTTTTAAGGTTGATTTCCCCACTGTGGATGATTTGTAGAGACTGCTGAGCTTTGGCTTGTGTAGAGTTCCTGGCACTAAGTGCATTATGGAGTTTCACGAGTGGAAGAAGGTGGAGCCTAAGGGCAAGCCCCTTACGCAGGTCTGGTTGAGGTTTTCGGGGGCTCCATCTAAGCCTTTGCAGGATGTTCGAGTTGTGGCTAGTATGGGTATTATGGTTGGGAAAACGGAGAAAGTGGATATGGCTTTTACCCGTGCTCATGGAGTGGCCCGGATTCTAGCGAGCGTTTTGGATATTGAGTTCGTACCCGATATGGTGAACTGGACTTATAGGGGAGAGGTTTTCCCACTCGAGATCGAGTTTGAGGACACTGATCTGTTTGCTGAGGTGATTAATGGGAATGATGTAGATATGCACGAGGGTGACCACAGTGCGGGAGCTAAGGGGGCACCGACTGATGAGTCTACGCGTGAAGGGTTTGATAACCCACAAGTATAGGGGATCGCAACAGTTTTCGAGGGTAGAGTATTTAACCCAAATTTATTGATTCGACACAAGGGGAGCCAAAGAATATTCTCAAGTATTAGCAGCTGAGTTGTTAATTCAACCACACCTGGAAACTTAGTATCTGCAGCAAAGTGTTTAGTAGCAAAGTAATATGATAGTGGTGGTAGCGGCAACAAAAGTAAAGACAGTAAAAGTAATGTTTTTGGTATTTTGTAGTGATTGTAACAGTAGCAGCGGGAAAGTAAATAAGCGTAAACCAGTATATGGAAAACTCGTAGGCACTGGATCAGTGATGGATAATTATGCCGGATGTGGTTCATCATGTAACAGTCATAACATAGGGTGACACAGAACTAGCTCCAATTCATCAATATAATGTAGGCATGTATTCCGTATATAGTCATACGTGCTTATGGAAAAGAACTTGCATGACATCTTTTGTCCTAGCCTCCTGTGGCAGCGGGGTCCTATTGGAAACTAAGGGATATTAAGGCCTCCTTTTAATAGAGAACCGGAACAAAGCATTAGCACATAGTGAACACATGAACTCCTCAAACTATGGTCATCACCGGGAGTGGTCCCGATTATTGTCACTTCGGGGTTGCCAGATCATAACACATAGTAGGTGACTATAGACTTGCAAGATAGGATCAAGAACTCACATATATTCATGAAAACATAATAGGTTCAGATCTGAAATCATGGCACTCGGGCCCTAGTGACAAGCATTAAGCATAGCGAAGTCATATCAACATCAATCTCAGAACATAGTGGATACTAGGGATCAAACCCTAACAAAACTAACTCGATTACATGATAAATCTCATCCAACCCATCACCGTCTAGCAAGCCTACGATGGAATTACTCACACACGGCGGTGAGCATCATGAAATTGGTGATGGAGGATGTTTGATGATGACGAGGCGACGAATCCCCCTCTCCGGAGCCCCGAACGGACTCCAGATCAGCCCCCCGAGAGGTTTTAGGGCTTGGCGGCGGCTCCGTGTCGTAAACGCGATGATTTCTTCTCTCTGATTTTTTTCTCCCCGAAAGCAGATATATAGAGTTGGAGTTGGCGTCGGAGGGTTTCTAGGGGGGCCACGAGGTAGGGGGGCGCCCCCCACCCTCGTGGACAGGGTGTGGGCCCCCTGGTCTTCACCTTTGGCGAGGATTTTTTATTAGTTTTTCTAATATGTTTCATGAAGTTTCAGGTCATTCCGAGAATATTCATTTTCTGCACATAAAACAACACCATGGCAATTCTGCTGAAAACAGCGTCAGTCCGGATTAGTTTCATTCAAATGATACAAGTTAGAGTCCAAAACAAGGGCAAAAGTGTTTGGAAAAGTAGATACGACGGAGACATATCAACTCCCCCAAGCTTAAACCCTTGCTTGTCCTCAAGCAATTCAGTTGACAAGTTGAAAGAAAGAAAGAAAAACTTTTACAAACTCTGTTTGCTCTTGTTGTTGCAACTATGTCAAGCCAGCATTCAAGTTTTCAGTATAGATCATAACTAACCACATTTGCAATAATTCTCAGGTCTCATAATTACTCATATCAATAGCATAATCAACTGGCAAGCCATAATAATAAATCTCGGATGACAACACTTTCTCAAAACAATCATAATATGATATAACAAGATGGTATCTCGCTAGCCCTTTCTGAGACCGCAAAACATAAATGTAGAGCACCTTTAAAGATCAAGGACTGACTAGACATTGTAATTCATGGTAAAAGAGATCCAATCATAGTCATACCCAATATAAATTAACAAAGATGAATGCAAATGACAGCCATGCTCTCCAGCTTGTGCTTTTTAATAAGAGGGTGATGACTCAACATAAAAGTAAATGGATAGGCCCTTCGCAGAGGGAAGCAGGGATTTGTAGAGGTGCAAGAGCTCGGTTTTGACATAGAGATAAATTGTATTTTGAGCGGTATACTTTCATTGTCAACGTAGCAACTAAGAGATGGCGATATCTTCCATGCTAAACAAATTATAGGCGGTTCCCAAACAGAATGGTAAATTTTATACTCCCCCTCCACCAACAAGCATCAATCCATGACTTGCTCGAAACAACGAGTGTCTCCAACATACATCAGGTCCCAGAGGGAGTTTTGTTTGCAATTAATTTTGATTTAGTTGGCATAAAGCATGGGACTGGGCATCTCGGTGACCAGCCATTTTCTCATGAGTGAGGAGCGGAGTCCACTCCTCTTGAGAATAACCCGCCTAACACGGAAGATAAGGACAGCCTTGGTTGATACATGAGCTATTCGAGCATACAAAACAGAATATTTATTTGAACGTTTAGAGTTTGGCACATACAAATTTACTTGGAACGGCAGATAGATACCGCATATAGGAAGGTATAGTGGACTCATCTAGAATAACTTTGGGGTTTAAGGGATTGGATGCACAAGCAGTATTCCCGCTTAGTACAGGTGAAGGCTAGCAAAAGACTGGGAAGCGACCAACTAGAGAGCGACAACAGCCATGTACATGCATTAAAATTAATAAACATTGGATGCAAGCATGAGTAGGATATAATCCACCATGAACATAAATATCATGAAGGCTATGTTGATTTGGTTTCAACTACATGCGTGAACATGTGCCAAGTCAAGTCACTTAAATCATTCAAAAGAGTATACCAGCCTATCATACCACATCATAATCATCTCAATAGCATGTTGGCACACAAGGTAAACCATTATAACTCATAGCTAATCAAGCATGGCACACGCAACTATGATCTCTAATTGTCATTGCAAACATGTTTATTCATAATAAGCTGAATCAAGAACGGCGGGCTCATCATATTTACAAAAACAAAAGAGGTCGAGCTCATACCAGCTTTTCTCATCTCAGTCAGTCCATCATATATCATCATAATTGCCTTTCACTTGCACGACCGAACGGTGTGAATAATAATAAGAGTGTACGTGCATTGGACTAAGCTGGAATCTGCGAGCATTCAATAAACAGGAGAAGACAAGGCAATATGGTCTCTGGGTTAAATCAACATTAAAGCATATAAGAGCCACTTCAACAATTAAATTATGGTCTTCTCCTACTGACCCCCAAAGAAAAGAAAAGAAATAAAAACTATTTACACGGGAAAGTTCCCAACAAGCAAAAGAAGAATGGGAAATATTTTTGGGTTTTCTTTTTAATTACTACTACTACAACAGGAAAAGTAAACTACAACTAATTTTTTTTGTTTTCTTAAGGTTTATCAAACACACAAGAAGAAAGCAGGAAAAAGAAAATAAACTAGCATGGATATTACAATGAAAGAGTATGAACACCGACATCTAGCAATGAGTGTGTGTGAGCATAAATGTAATGAGTGTGTGTGAGCATAAATGTAATGTCGGTGAGAAATACGTACTCCCCCAAGCTTAGGCTTTTGGCCTAAGTTGGTCTATTGCCAGGGGTAGCCTGGCGGATACCCGTAGGTGTAGCTGGGGTCGTACTGCGACGAAGAATAGTTGGGATCATACTGTGATGACGAAGAGGACTCTGACTGCCACTGGCTGACAGTCATCTTTGGATCCCAAGAATAAACAGATTGTCGTGGAGGCTCATCTTGTGGTTCCGGTTCCGTGGCTGGTGCAGGGTTCTTGTAAGCTTGGACGGCAGCCCACGTAATGAGATAGGGTCCTACAAAATTAAACAAAGAAGGAGCAGGAAACATAATAGTTTCAGGATAATGTTTATCAAAGTATAACTTATATTTGAGCTCTCCATTCCTGTCCTTAACAAGAAAATCATGGGCTATCATGCTCTTATAGTCTAGATAAGCATTAGGCAGCAATTTTTCTTCTTTCTCATAATGCCTAATAGCTATGTTAAAATGTGCAGCGAGGCGAGAAGCATAAATGCATCCAAAGATGGGGCCTTTAGTACGGTTCAGAATCAACCTTCTAGCAATAATTCCGCCCATACTGACAGTGTTGTCGCGGTATAAACCATGGAACAAAATAATAATATCAGGGACGCTAAAGTTCCCACAGTTCCCACGACCTATCAAGCATCGACTAGCAAATAAAGCGAAATAGTGTAGCACAGGAAAATGTATGCTAGTGATCCTCGCCTCAGAAACCTTCCTGGTTTCTCCCACAGAGATAAGTTTAATAAATGGTTCCAACTCCTTACTGGGTGGTTCCTCTAAAGTGCCCTCAGGGGGTATGTTGCAGACTACGCAAAATTCAGACAATGGCATTTTCTTCACAACGTCATATAAATGAAACTCTACTGAAGGAGGTGATTCCTTAGGGTAAAAGTAGAAGTTTTGCACAAAAGTATTTGTGAGTAAGAGATACTGTGGACGTTGGTCGCGGACGAAGTCGGTGAGGCCAGCATTGTCAATCAATGAATAGAAATCCTCATAAATCCCGGCCTCTCTCAAGAAATTATCAGAAGGCCATTCACAAGGCCGGATCTCCGCGGTACGAGGCAAATTATATTTGGGCCTCTGAGCTTCTTCATCTTGTTTATCCTTTGAGATTCGGCTCGATGAACCCCTCAAAAGTCTCCTCATTATTTCTGAAATAATTTGAAATTTTTAGTAACTTCAAACAAAAGTGAACCAACTTCAATAAAACTGATAGCAACTACTCCCACAAGTGCCTAGAGCCTATATCAAGCATTAGAACTACTTGGAACCATATAAATTTGACATGCAAGCTCAAGAACATGGTCACCTATGCAGCACAAATTTGCAAAGAATAAAGCACTAGAACAAAAACTAATTGGACCAATGGAGGAGTCACATACCAAGGAACAATCTCCCCAAGCAGTTTTGCGAGAGGTGCTTTGAGCAAGGAGATCGAAAATCACAGCAAAAGTGGCTGGAACTCGTGCTTGAGTTGGTTTTTCGGGTTTGTGTGAGACAGAGGAAGAAGATGGGTTCTGGGATAAGTGGAGGAGGGCCACCATGGGCCCACGAGGCAGGGGGCGCGCCCTAAGGGGGGGCGCCCACCACCCTCGTGGCCAGGTGGCAGCTCCTCCCGCGGTAATTTTTGCACAGTAAATCCTCAAATGTTCCCGAAAAAATCATATTAAATTGGCATGTCATTCTGAGGACTTCTATTTTCGGGATATTTTTATATTGCACGGATAAGCCAGGAAACAGACAGAAAAATACTATTTTTACTTTATTTCTGCTAAATAACAGAAAATATAGAGAGGGTACAAAAGGTTGTGCTTCTAGTTTCATCCATCTCATGCTTATCAAAAAGAATACACTAACAAGGTTGATCAAGTCTTGTTAACAAACTCATTCCGATAATCATGGAACCGAAGAAATTTCAAATAACACTAAGTTACCTCAACGGGGATATGCACATCCCCTATAATAAGTATATCATATTTCTTTTTGACAGTAGGAAGAGGAAATTCAAAACCTCCAAATTTAATCGACGGGATTTTTCCAATGGAGTTGATACTATGAACTTGAGGTTGTTTCCTCGGAAAGTGTACCGTATGCTCATTACCATTAACATGAAAAGTGACATTGCCTTTGTTGCAATCAATAGCAGCCCCTGCAGTATTAAGAAAAGGTCTTTCAAGAATAATATACATACTATCATCCTCGGGAATATCAAGAATAACAAAGTCCGTTAAAATAGTAATGTTCGCAACCACAACAGGCACATCCTCACAAATACGGACAGGTATAGCAGTTGATTTATCAGCCATTTGCAAAGATATTTCAGTAGGTGTCAACTTATTCAAGTAAAGTCTACGATATAAAGAGAGAGGCATAACACTAACACCGGCTCCAAGATCACATAAAGCAGTTTTAATATAATTTCTTTTAATGGAGCAAGGTATAGTAGGTACTCCGGCATCTCCAAGTTTCTTTGGTATTCCACCCCTAAAAGTGTAATTAGCAAGCATGGTGGAAATTTCAGCTTCTGGTATCTTTCTTTTATTAGTAATGATATCCTTCATATATTTAGCATAAGGATTTGTTTTGAGCACATCAGTTAATCGCATACGCAAGAAGATAGGCCTAATCATTTCAGCAAAGCGCTCAAAATCCTCATCATCCTTTTTCTTGGATGGTTTTGGAGGAAAAAGCATGGGTTTCTGAATCCAAGGTTCCTTTTCTCTACCATGTTTCCTAGCAACAAAGTCTCTTTTATCATAACGTTGATTCTTTGATTGTGGGTTATCAAGATCAACAGCAGGTTCAATTTCTACATCATTATCATTACTAGGTTGAGCATCACCATGAACATCTTCATTAGTATTTTCATTAGGTTCATGTTCATTACCAGATTGTGTTTCAGCATCAGACATAGAGATATCATTTGGATTATCATGTGGTTCAGCAATAGGTTCACTAGAAGTTTGCACAGTTCTATCATTTTTCTTTTTCTTCTTTTTAGAAGAACTAGGAACATCAATATTATTTCTCTGAGAATCTTGCTCGATTCTCTTGGGGTGGCCTTCAGGATACAAAGGTTCCTGAGTCATTCTACCAGTTCTAGTAGCCACTCTAACAGCATAATCATTTTTCTTACTATTCATTTCATCAAGCACTTCTTTTTGAGCTTTAAGTACTTGTTCTACTTGAGTGGTAACCATAGATGCATGTTTGCTAACAAGTTTAAGTTTGCCTTTAATATTAGCCATATAATCACCCAAGTATTTAATCATGTCGGAATTTTGTTTTAATTGTCTACCAAAATAAGCATTGAAGTCATCTTGCTTAAACATAAAGTTATCAAACTCATCCAAGCACTGACTAGCAATTTTAGTAGGAGGGACTTCAGCTTTATCATATCTATAGAGAGAATTTACCTTTACTACCTGTGTCAGGATATCGGGATCAGGAGGTTCTTCAATAAATAAAGAATTAAGATCATATGCTTCTTCGACAGGCGGTAGATTAAGACCATGTATTTATTCAATAGGAGGTAAATTCTTAACATCTTCGGCTTTAATACCTTTCTCTTTCATAGATTTCTTTGCCTCTTGCATATCTTTAGGACTGAGAAATAGAACACTTCTCTTCTTCGGAATTGGTTTAGGAATAGGCTCAGTAATTGGAGCAGGAGCTGGCTCAGGAGGTGCCCAATTATTTTCATTTGTCAACATATTATTCAATAGAATTTCAGCTTCATCTGGTGTTCTTTCCCTGAAAAGAGAACCAACACAACTATCCAGGTAATCTCTGAAAGCATCGGTTAGTCCATTATAAAAGATATCAAGTATTTCAGGTTTCTTAAGAGGATGATCAGGCAAAGCATTAAGTAACTTGAGAAGCCTCCCCCAAGCTTGTGGGAGACTCTCTTCTTTAATTTGCACAAAGTTGTATATTTCCCTCAAAGCAGCTTATTTCTTATGAGCAGGGAAATATTTAGCAGAGAAGTAATAAATCATATCCTGGGGACTACGCACACAACCAGGATCAAGAGAATTAAACCATATCTTAGCATCACCCTTTAATGAGAACGGAAATATTTTGAGTATATAAAAGTAATGCGATCTCTCATCATTAGTGAACAGGGCAGCTATATCATTTAACTCAGTAAGATGTGCCACAACAGTTTCAGATTCATAGCCATAAAAAGGATCAGATTCAACCAAAGTAATTATAGCAGGATCAACAGAGAATTCATAATCCTTATCAGGAACACAGATAGGTGAGGTTGCAAAAGCAGGATCAGGTTTCATTTTATCTCTAAGTGATTCTTTGTTCCATTTAATCAATAACCTCTTAAGCTCATATCTATCTTTGCAGGCTAAAATAGCTAAAGAAGAATCTTTATCAAAAATATAACCCTGAGGAATAACAGGCATATTTTCATCATCACTTTCATCATCGTATTCGGATTCATCAATTTCTCTTTCTCTAGCCCTAGCAATTTGTTCTTCAAGAAATTCACTAAGGGGCACAGTAGTATCAGGCATAGAAGCAGTTTCATCATAAGTATCATGCATAGTAGAAGTGGCATCATCAATAACATGCGACATATCAGAACGAATAATAGAAGCAGGTTTAGGTGTCGATAGCTTACTCATCACAGAAGGTGAATCAAGTGCAGAGCTAGATGGCAGTTCCTTACCTCCCCTCGTAGTTGAGGGATAAATTGTTGTCTTAGCGTGTTTCAAATTCTTCATAGTGTCCAGCAGATATAAATCCCAAGTGACTCAAAGAATAGAGCTATGCTCCCCGGCAACGGCGCCAGAAAAAGGTCTTGATAACCCACAAGTATAGGGGATCGCAACAGTTTTCGAGGGTAGAGTATTTAACCCAAATTTATTGATTCGACACAAGGGGAGACAAAGAATATTCTCAAGTATTAGCAGCTGAGTTGTCAATTCAACCACACCTGGAAACTTAGTATCTGCAGCAAAGTGTTTAGTAGCAAAGTAATATGATAGTGGTGGTAGCGGCAACAAAAGTAAAGACAGTAAAAGTAATGTTTTTGGTATTTTGTAGTGATTGTAACAGTAGCAGCGGGAAAGTAAATAAGCGTAAACCAGTATATGGAAAACTCGTAGGCACCGGATTAGTGATGGATAATTATGCCGGATGCGGTTCATCATGTAACAGTCATAACATAGGGTGACACAGAACTAGCTCCAATTCATCAATGTAATGTAGGCATGTATTCCGTATATAGTCATACGTGCTTATGGAAAAGAACTTGCATGACATATTTTGTCCTAGCCTCCCGTGGCAGCGGGTCCTATTGGAAACTAAGGGATATTAAGGCCTCCTTTTAATAGAGAACCGGAACAAAGCATTAGCACAGAGTGAATACATGAACTCCTCAAACTATGGTATGGTCATCACCGGGAGTGGTCCCGATTATTGTCACTTCGGGGTTGCCGGATCATAACACATAGTAGGTGACTATAGACTTGCAAGATAGGATCAAGAACTCACATATATTCATGAAAACATAATAGGTTCAGATCTGAAATCATGGCACTCGGGCCCTAGTGACAAGCATTAAGCATAGCAAAGTCATAGCAACATCAATCTCAGAACATAGTGGATACTAGGGATCAAACCCTAACAAAACTAACTTGATTACATGATAAATCTCATCCAACCCATCACCGTCCAGCAAGCCTACGATGGAATTACTCATGCACGGCGGTGAGCATCATGAAATTGGTGATGGAGGATGGTTGATGATGATGACGGCGACGAACCCCCCTCTCCGGAGCCCCGAACGGACTCCAGATCAGCCCTCCCGAGAGGTTTTAGGGCTTGGTGGAGGCTCCGTGTCGTAAAACGCGATGATTTCTTCTCTCTGATTTTTTTCTCTCCGAAAGCAGATATATAGAGTTGGAGTTGGCGTCGGAGGGTTTCTAGGGGGCCCACGAGGTAGGGGGGGCGTGCCTTAGAGGGGGGGCGCACCCCCCCACCCTCGTGAACAGGGTGTGGGCCCCCTGGTCTTCATCTTTGGCGAGGATTTTTTATTATTTTTTCTAAGATGTTCCGTGGAGTTTCAGGTCATTCCGAGAATATTCGTTTTCTGCACATAAAACAACACCATGGCAATTCTGCTGAAAACAGCGTCAGTCCGGGTTAGTTTCATTCAAATCATACAAGTTAGAGTCCAAAATAAGGGTAAAAGTGTTTGGAAAAGTAGATACGACGGAGACGTATCAGGGTCTAACGGTTCCGGCCCTGTTGCTCAGTTGCCCAGGGATGGGACCGGGGTTGAGCCGGCACTCTCACCATCGGTGCCTATGACTTCGAGTGCGCTTTGGGTCCTTTGAGCCAGCCTCTGCTCCGCCCAGACTTTGGAGTGACAGGGTAGATTCTGATGATGTTTTTGAACATTCGCTCTCTAGGTTGGAATTCGAGGGTGCTGGCGGATCCTTGGTTGGAGGTTTGGTGAGGGCATCGTCGGCGAGGCCTTTGGTTGGAGGTGGGGAGGTAGAGCCTGTGGTTGCTTCTATATCTCTCGCTTCACCTGTGGCCGAGGTTCTGAAGATGATGACTACGCCCGAGGTGGGGCTCGGGGGAGGGGGTTCGGGGCAGGTGGCCGCGACTTCTCCCCTCCCTATCCTGACGCCGGAGACGCCGGTCACGAGGGCGTCTGCTGGTGTTGGGAGAGGTAGCCTGAGGCAGGTGGCCTCGGCTATCTCTTCTCCGGTCGTGGTGATGGCGTCCATGCTTCGAGTGGCGCTGGGGGAGGGGGGTCTGGGGCAGGTGGCCCTGGCTCCTCCTCCTTCTTCGGCGGTCAGGAGGACCACGTCTCCTACGACGCCGGCGCCCCACTCTGCGCCGAGGGGTGGGGCGGGAGGAGGGCTCGGGCAGGCGGCCCCCGCCCTCCTCTCTCCAGACCGGCCCGTAGCCCAGGGCCTCGGTGCGGGTCACTTGGCCGAGGGGCAGGGGAGCCTCTTGCCGCCTCCTCCGGTAACCTTGGTTGACCCTTTGCGGGATTCAGCGCGAGGCTTTACTAGGGAGGAGGTCGTTGCTTTCGACAGGATCCCTGACCCGGTCTCGACGGGGAGACGGATGAGTGCTCGTATTCAGGAGATTCCGGAGGTTGATGACATGCAGCAGAGGTGCGCTATGAGGGCGGCCAAGCTTCATGATGTTGAGATCTCTACTAGTATGTCCGTCAACATATCTAATTCATTATTGCATTTTTCTAATGAGGAGATTATAAATAATGCAAACCAATTAGGAGTTTCACTCGGGGCTAATGATAGTGAAATTTCCAATTCGGTGAATGATCTTTTAGATTTGGAGGCGGAGCGTGCCTTAGAGACTATTCGTAATCTCGCAGCGGTAAAACCCATGAATGATGATGAGATTGATGCATTAGGGGTCAGAGTGCTCGATAATCTGTGTGCGGATTTAGCACCAACCAACCATGAGTCTGAGGACGATGATGTGCCTCTAGATAATGCAGTTGTTAGTACCGTTGAGCCCGGTTATGAGGACCGGGGGGCAGAACCTAGTAAACCAAAGCGCAAGTGGAAACGGAAGATTTACCCTGATTCTGCAGTTCGTAGGAGTGCTAGGATTCGGACTGCCAAAAAAATTTCATGATGAATTATGAAAGGAATCTTTTGGAATAGCAGAGGTCTAAAAGACTTGGCTAAAAGGTTTCTTGCTAAGGCATCTCTGGAGCATCGTTTAGATTTTATTGCTCTATCGGAAACTGGTCGAGAAAACTTTGCGCCCCAGTTTCTTTCCTCTCTAGTGGGTGGTGTTGATTTCGATTGGCATTGCCTCCCTCCGCGAGGAAGATCGTGTGGTATCTTGCTGGGTGTGAGATGCGATTCGCTTGAAGTCCGAAGTGTAGTGATGGGCGACTTCGCGGTTAAGTTTCGAGTCAGGTCTAAAGCTGATGGTTTCAACTGGGCATTGGTGGCGGTTTATGGTGCCGCACAGCCCGAGCTTAAACCGGAGTTTCTGGCGGACCTTGTTCGAATCTGTGGGTCTGAGCAACTTCCAATTCTAGTTGGGGGTGATTTCAATATCATTAGGAGGAGAGAGGAGAAGAATAATGATAATTTTGATGATAGGTGGTCGTTTATGTTCAATACCATTATTGAAATCTTGGATCTGAGGGAGATAGAGCTTTCTGGTAGAAAGTTTACCTGGGCTAATGCTTTGCCAAACCCGACTTATGAAAAGCTTGACCGAGTTCTCGCGAGCGTTGAGTGGGAATAGAAGTTCCCGCTTGTAACGGTTCAAGCACTCTCGCGTGGAATATCCGATCACACACTCTTGTTCGTGGACTCAGGGGAGCCGAACCACGTGGGAAACAAAAACACCTTTTCCTTCGAGATGGCCTGGTTCGAACGCAAAGGTTTCTTCGACCTGATTGCCAGGGAGTGGGCTAAGGGTGCAGGAGGTAGGACTTCTGTCGAGCGTTGGCAGCATAAGATTAGGTATTTGAGAAGTTTCTTAAGGGGGTGGGATAAGCACCTAAGTGGGGTGTATAAGATTGAAAAGGACAGGCTCCTTTCTCTTATTCAAACCCTAGACATAAAGGCCGAAACTACGATTTTGCTGCCAGCAGAGCTTCAGGTTAAAACTGAGGCGGAGAAGAGGTTGAAAGAACTTCTCCGCGAAGAAGAATTGAAGTGGGTATTGCGGGCTAAGGTCCGCAAAGTGGTCCAAGGAGACGCGAATACTCAATTCTTTCACTTGATTGCTAATGGTAAGCACAGAAAGAAGAGGATCTTTCAACTTGAACAAGATGAGGGCACTATTTTAGGACAGGGCAACTTAAAAACTTATATAACCGAGTATTACAAGCAGTTATTTGGACCTCCGGAGGATAGTTGTGTGTCCCTTGATGAGTCCAGGACTGAGGATGTGCCTCAACTGTCGGCTGCTGATAATGACATTCTGGTTGCCCCGTTCTCAGAGAAGGAGGTGTTTGATGCTATTGCACAGATGAAAAACAATAAGGCTCCAGGACCGGATGGATTCCCGGTGGAGTTCTACAAAAAGTGTTGGCACATTATTAAGGGGGATTTGTTATCGATGTTTCATGATCTCTTCTCTGGGCAGCTTCACTTATTTCACTTGAATTTTGGAACAATCACACTGCTTCCTAAGAAGACGGATGCTGTGAGAATTGAGCAGTTCAGGCCGATATGCCTTCTCAATGTTAGTTTCAAAATCTTCACCAAGGTCGGGACTAATAGGCTCACACAGATTGCGCATTCTATGGTGCAACAATCCCAAACTGCTTTCATGCCGGACAGAAACATCCTTGAAGGGGTGGTAGTCCTTCATGAAACGCTCCATGAAATCCATTCTAAAAAATTAGATGGAGTAGTTTTTAAGGTGGATTTCGAGAAAGCGTACGATAAAGTCAAATGGCCATTCCTTCAACAGGCATTGCATATGAAAGGTTTTGATGAAGCCTGGCGCCGCCAGGTCGAATCGTTTACGCAAAAAGGGAGTGTGGGAATTAAAGTGAATAACGATATTGGTCATTACTTCCAGACACATAAAGGCCTCAGACAAGGAGATCCGATGTCCCCTATCCTGTTTAACATTGTGGTTGATATGTTAGCAATTTTGATAGGACGGGCTAAGGAGAATGGTCAAGTAGGTGGCTTGGTACCTCATCTTGTTGATGGAGGTGTTTCCATCCTTCAGTACGCTGATGATACAATCATCTTTATGGAGCATGACTTGGCCAGGGCGAGAAATATGAAGCTGGTGTTATGCCTTTTCGAACAATTGACCGGGTTAAAGATTAACTTTCACAAGAGCGAGTTGTTCTGCTTTGGTAGAGCCAAGGACGAACAGGAGGCTTATAGGAAATTGTTTGGGTGCGAGTTGGGGGATTTACCTTTCTCTTACCTAGGTATACCCATCCATCATCGTAAGTTGACAAACAGAGAATGGAAGTGCATCGAAGACCGATTTGAGAAGAAACTGAGTTGCTGGAAGGGCAAGCTCATATCATACGGAGGCCGATTAATTCTGATAAATTCGGTGCTCACGAGTATGCCTATGTTTCTCTTATTGTTCTTTGAAGTCCCAGTTGGTGTCAGGAAAAGACTGGACTTTTATCGATCGCGTTTCTTTTGGCAGGGTGATGAACTCAAAAGAAAATACCGGCTAGCTAAATGGGATATCATCTGTAGACCGAAAGACCAAGGGGGTCTTGGTATTGAGAATCTTGAAGTTAAGAACAGATGCCTTCTCAGTAAGTGGCTGTGGAAGCTGTCCACTGAAACTGATGCCACGTGGGCGCAAATCCTTCGTAGCAAGTACCTTCAGACAAAAACTTTGTCCCAGGTGACAATCAGGCCGACAGACTCGCCTTTCTAGAAAGGACTGATGAAAGTCAAACAATCCTTGTTTCATAGGACAAAGTTTATTATTGGCAACGGTGCTGGTACGCGTTTCTAGGAGGATACTTGGCTCAGAGAGACACCCTTGGCCATTCAATATCCGTCTTTATATCATATTGTTCAACGACGTGAGGTGTTCGTTGCGACGGTATTTCAATCTATCCCCCTTAATATTCAATTCAGACGGTCGCTAGCGGGCAATCGTTGGGAAGAATGGCTCCATCTAGTTAGGAGACTGATGGAGATTCAGCTTTCTCAACAACCTGATGAATTATGTTGGAAGCTGACTAGGTCTGGAGTATTCACAGTTAAATCAATGTACATTGATGTTATTAATTCGAGCTCCATTCCTACCTCCAAGCATGTTTGGGCTGTCAAAGTTCCATTGAAAATAAAATTGTTTATGTGGTTTGTCCATAAACAAGTTATTTTAACAAAGGACAACTTGATAAAGCGTAATTGGACAGGACCTACTAGGTGTAGTTTCTGTGATCGGGATGAAACGATCAAACACCTCTTTCTTGATTGCCCGTTAGCCAAAGTTCTTTGGCAGACGGTCCACATTGCTTTTAATATTACTCCACCGAATTCTGTCAACACGTTATTTGGGACATGGCTTGATGGGGTTGAGCCTGACTTAGCGAGACATATTCGTGTTGGAGTTTGCGCTTTGCTGTGGACTATCTGGAATTGCATAAATGATTTGGTTTTTAACAGAAGATCACGCATTCACTTTTTGCAGGTTATTTTCCGAGCCACGACAGTGATCCGTTCGTGGTCGCTACTCACTCCGATGGAGGTTAGGGAGCATTTGGTTACTGGATCTATCCGCTGGGAGATGGTAGCTCAGAATATCTTTAACCGGTTTGGATGGCGGTCATGTAATAGGATAGGCAATTAGTTTACCTATCTCTCTTTAGACAGCCGGTTGTGGCGTCTTCGTTTTGGCTAGTTTTTGTTTCTAGCCCTTTTTAGCTCTGTGTGAGCTTTCTTTTCAGTTTTTTTCAGTTGGAGACTTTGAAACCTTATTGGGAACCTTTTTATTTGGTAATAAGATGGCCGTATACATCATTTTGATGCAGAGGTCGGGGAGAACCCCTTTTCAAAAAAAAAAGAAGTATTGTCACTGTCAAAGTCCCATTCAAGTTTATCTTCTACCGCTTGTTTGATGTCAATGGGAGGAGTAAAATTCTCGGAGCTGTAGTTAATATCTTCTATGATCCAGGGCCCTCGAACTTGTGGGTCATACACTCCACGTGACAACATATGATGAAGATTATTGTCATGCTTAAGCACCCACTCGGTGCCGCCACCATGCGATTCGTTGAGGATCCACACTCGGAGTTGGCATTGATGATCAAATGATGCAAAATATACCCCGTTCTCCGATCTTCCAAGACTAATTTTTTCTCCATATTTACTCTTACCAATTTCTATGGGTGGTTTCATTGCTTGGTACGTGCAGCTTGACAGGGATATTCTGATGAAAATAGATAAAATCATTGATAACCAAAAGACATGTACTAAAAATATGTGTGTACCCCGCAAAAAAGAAAAGAAAAGAAAAGAATGGTGCTCGTTTTTTTTTGCGTGAAAACTTTCAATCTATTCATCAACTGTCAAGGTAGTACAAAGAACACTAGAAGTAAAATTTACATCCAGGTCCGTAGACCACCTAGCGACGACTACAATCACTAGAGCGAGCCGAAGGCGCGCCGCCATCATCGCCCCTCCCTCGTCGGAGCCGGGCAAATATTGTTGTAGTAGACAGTCGGGAAGTCGTCGTGCTAAGGCCCCATAGGACCAGCGCACCAAAACAGCAACCGCCGCCGATGAAGAGAAGCATAGACCGGAAGGATCCAACCTGCAGACACTCACACATAGACGAACGAAGACCGGATCCAGTTGGATCCACCAAAGACAAACACCGACCGGATCCCATGAGATCCGCCGGAGACAAACCTCCATACGCCTTTCGATGATGCTTGAAACATAACCGGGACAGGGGCTAGGCGGGGAGGATCTTATTCCATCTTCAAGAAGACGCCGCCGCCTCATGTTCTTGAGCATGGCACAAACCCTAACAAAACTCAGAAAAGCATCTAAAAACGGAGCCCTCCCGCCGGCAAGGGCCAGGATCCACCGTGCCTCCATGATCCGAGGACCATAGAAGATACGGCGGACCGGCGGCGCCGGCGAGAGGCAAGGAAACCCTAGATGGGAGTTCGGGCGTGGGCTTCTGTTTTCACCTCCGATTTAGTTGCTTCATAACAAATTGGTTTAGCACGTAGAGTTGTCCACCCCAGTAGGCGGAGAGTACTTGATGCATGTCCCGCGTCACCAGCCGCAGATGGGCGACGGTCCCCATGGCATCCCCTCGCCGAGTAAACGACCTCTCCTCCCAACTCGCCTTAGCAGAAGAGAAGACGTGCATGATACATGGCGACGGGGGCCATTCTACCTCCGACTCAACCCCGATGGCGCTCCACGTAATGGACGGGACTATCACCACCTCGTAGTGCGGCGAGACGGCGGGGTCAAACACTACGTAGCGGTGAAGGGGCGCGACGGCGTGGTGAACCTCTTGTGGCAGTGGTGTAGGGGCGTCCAGCGCTGCGTGGCGGGGTTGACCACGTAGTCAAAGATCAGGAGGAGGCCGTTGCGGTGATCCACTACGATGGCTTCTTCCATGGGGGGCATGTAGCGGAGGAGGTTGCCGCTGATGGCTGCTGCGGCGCCGTCTCTCCTTGGCGGCCGGAAGAACTCGGAGGGAGTCTGAACAGAACCCCCCCCCCCCCCCCCCCGCGGCTCCTGCGTCGTCCCCCTTGGGTGACTCGGGGGCGACTAGGGTTTCCCCCGGCGCCGCCACCCCCTCCAGCCCCCCCCCTTGCCGCCACCAGAGGTACGCCAGCCTAGGAGGCTGCCGATGAAGGTGGCGGTGAGGCTCCCCGTCGCTTCGTCCCTTGGCGAAAGACCCTGGACGCCGGGGCGGCGGCCTCGGACGGCGAGGCGGCGCCACCTTCACGGCAGGTGGCGGGCGCGGGATGCAACGGATGGCCTCCTCGGCAGCTTGGGCGGTGAGGAGCCGGCAGGAGGTGGTCATGGCGTGGGCTTCTTCCACTCCAGATCTGAAGGTCGTGCTTCTCTCCTCCTCTGCTCCACACCCCCCTCTGGCGGTGTCCGATTTGTGGCTTTGGCTATCAGATCCGATGCTGGCGGGGTGATGGTGGTGTTGGAAATATGCCCTAGAGGCAATAATAAATTGATTATTATTATATTTCCTTGTTCATGATAATCGTTTATTATCCATGCTAGAATTGTATTGATAGGAAACTCAGATACATGTGTGGATACATAGACAACACCATGTCCCTAGTAAGCCTCTAGTTGACTAGCTCGTTGATCAATAGATGGTTACGGTTTCCTGACCATGGACATTGGATGTCATTGATAACGGGATCACATCATTAGGAGAATGATGTGATGGACAAGACCCAATCCTAAGCCTAGCACAAGATCATGTAGTTCGTATGCTAAAGCTTTTCTAATGTCAAGTATCATTTCCTTAGACCATGAGATTGTGCAACTCCCGGATACTGTAGGAGTGCTTTGGGTGTGCCAAACGTCACAACAGAACTGGGTGGCTATGAAGGTACACTACAGGTATCTCCTAAAGTGTCTATTGGGTTGGCACGAATCGAGACTGGGATTTGTCACTCCGTGTAAACGGAGAGGTATCTCTGGGCCCACTCAGTAGGACATCATCATAATGTGCACAATGTGATCAAGGAGTTGATCACGGGATGATGTGTTGCGGAACGAGTAAAGAGACTTGCCGGAATGAGATTGAACAAGGTATCGGGATACCGACGATCGAATCTCGGGCAAGTATCGTACCGATAGACAAAGAGAATTGTATACGGGATTGATTAAGTCCTTGACATCATGGTTCATCCGATGAGATCATCGTGGAACATGTGGGAACCAACATGGGTATCCAGATCCCGCTGTTGGTTATTGACCGGAGGACGTCTCGGTCATGTCTGCATGGTTCCCGAACCCGTAGGGTCTACACACTTAAGGTTCGATGACGCTAGGGTTATAGGGAATAGATATACGTGGTTACCGAATGTTGTTCGGAGTCCCGGATGAGATCCCGGATGTCACGAGGAGTTCCGGAATGGTCCGGAGGTAAAGATTTATATATGGGAAGTCCTGTTTTGGTCGCCGGAAAAGTTTCGGGGTTTATCGGTAACGTACCGGGACCACCGGGAGGGTCCCGGGGGTCCACCAAGTGGGGCCACAAGCCCCGGAGGGCTGCATGGGCCAAGTGTGGGAGGGGACCAGCCCCAGGTGGGCTGGTGCGCCCCCCCACAAGGGCCCAAGGCGCCTAAGGGGAAGAGGGGGGGCAAACCCTAAGGGTAGATGGGCCTTAGGGCCCATACCTGGTGCGCCTCCCTCTCCCCCTCCACCTGGCCACCACCTAGATGAGATCTAGGGGCTGCCGCCACCCCTAGGGAGGGAACCCTAGGTGGGGGCGCAGCCCCTCCCCTCCCCATATATATACTTGAGGTTTGGGCTGCCCAACACACACGAGTTTCTCTCCTTCTTGGCGCAGCCCTACCCCTCTCCCTCCTCGTCTCTTGCGGTGCTTGGCGAAGCCCTGCTGGAGTACCACGCTCCTCCACCACCACCACACCGTCGTGCTGCTGCTGGATGGAGTCTTCCCCAACCTCTCCTTCTCCCCTTGCTGGATCAAGGCGTAGGAGACGTCACCGGGCTGTACGTGTGTTGAACACGGAGGTGCCGTCCGTTCGGCACTAGGATCATCGGTGATTTGAATCACGACGAGTACGACTCCATCAACCCCGTTCACTTGAACGCTTCCGCGTAGCGATCTACAAGGGTATGTAGATGCACTCTCCTTCCCTTGTTGCTGGTTTCTCCATAGATAGATCTTGGTGACACGTAGGAAAATTTTGAATTTCTGCTACGTTCCCCAATAGTGGCATCATGAGCTAGGTCTATGCGTAGTTTCTATGCACGAGTAGAACACAAAGTAGTTGTGGGCGTTGATTTTGTTCAATATGCTTACCGTTACTAGTCCAATCTTGATTCGGCGGCATCATGGGATGAAGCGGCCCGGACCGACCTTACACGTACTCTTACGTGAGACTGGTTCCACCGACTGACATGCACTAGTTGCATAAGGTGGCTAGCGGGTGTCTGTCTCTCCCACTTTAGTCGGATCAGATTCGATGAAAAGGGTCCTTATGAAGGGTAAATAGCAATTGGCATATCACGTTGTGGTTTTTGCGTAGGTAAGAAACGTTCTTGCTAGAAACCCATAGCAGCCAGGTAAAACATGCAAACAACAATTAGAGGACGTCTAACTTGTTTTTGCAGGGTATGCTATGTGATGTGATATGGCCAAGAAGAATGTGATGAACGATATGTGATGTATGAGATTGATCATGTTCTTGTAATAGGAATCACGACTTGCATGTCGATGAGTATGACAACCGGCATGAGCCATAGGAGTTGTCTTTATTTATTATATGACCTGCGTGTCATTGAACAACGCCATGTAATTACTTTACTTTGTTGCTAACCATTAGCTGTAGTAGTAGAAGTAATAGTTGGCGAGACAACTTCATGAAGACACGATGATGGAGATCATGGTGTCATGCCGGTGACGATGATGATCATGGAGCCCCGAAGATGGAGATCAAAAGGAGCAATATGATATTGGCCATATCATGTCACTATTTGATTGCATGTGATGTTTATCATGTTTATACATCTTATTTGCTTAGAACGACGGTAGTAAATAAGATGATCCCTCATTAAAATTTCAAGAAAGTGTTCCCCCTAACTGTGCACCATTGCGAAAGTTCGTCGTTTCGAAGCACCACATGATGATCGGGTGTGATAGATTCTTACGTTCGAATACAACGGGTGTTGACGAGCCTAGCATGTACAGACATGGCCTCGGAACACATGCAAAACACTTAGGTTGACTTGACGAGCCTAGCATGTACAGACATGGCCTCGGAACACAAGAGACCGAAAGTTCAAGCATGAGTCGTATGGTAGATATGATCAACATGAAGATGTTCACCGACGTTGACTAGTCCGTCTCACGTGATGATCAAACACGGCCTAGTTGACTCGGATCATGTAATCACTTAGATGACTAGAGGGATGTCTATCTGAGTGGGAGTTCATAAGATGAACTTAATTATCCTGAACATAGTCAAAGGTCTTCGCAAATTATGTCGTGGCTCGCGCTTCAGTTCTACTGTTTAGATATGTTCCTAGAGAAAATTTAGTTGAAAGTTGATAGTAGCAATTATGCAGACAGTAAAAGGCTTATGTCCTTAATGCACCGCTCAGTGTGCTGAACCTCGAACGTCGTCTGTGGATGTTGCGAACATCTGACATACACATTTTGATAACTACGTGATAGTTCAGTTAAACGGTTTAGAGTTGAGGCACCGAAGACGTTTTAAAACGTCGCGAAACATATGAGATGTTTCGAGGGCTGAAATTGGGATTTCAGGCTCGTGCCCACGTCAAGAGGTATAAGACCTCCGACGATTTTCTTAGCCCGCAAACTAAGGGAGAAAAGCTCAATTGTTGAGCCTGTGCTCAGATTGTCTGAGTACAACAATCGCTTGAATCGAGTGGGAGTTGATCTTCCAGATGAGATAGTGATGGTTCTCCAAAGTCACTACCACCAAGCTACTAGAGCTTCGTGATGAACTATAACATATCAGGGATAGATATGATCCTTGAGCTATTCGCGACACCGCGAAAGTAGAAATCAAAAGGGAGCATCAATCGTTGATGGTTAGTAAAACCACTAGTTTCAAGAAGGGCAAGGGCAAGAAAGGTATACTTCATGGAACAACAAATTAGTTGCTGTTCTAGTGAAGAAACCTAAAGTTGAACCCAAGCCCGAGACTAAGTGCTTCTGTAATAAGGGGAATAGTCACTGAAGCAGAACCACCCTAGATACTTGGTAGATGAGAAGGCTGGCAAGGTCGACAGAAGTATATTGGATATACATTATAATGTGTACTTTACTAGTACTCCTAGTAGCACCAGGGTATTAGATACCGGTTCGGTTGCTAAGTGTTAGTAACTCGAAACAAAAGGCTACGGAATAAACGGAGACTAGCTAAAAGGTGAGATGACGATATGTGTTGGAAGTTTTTCCCAAGCTTGATGTGATCAAGCATCGCACGCTCCCTCTACCATCGAGATTGGTGTTTGCGTTGAGCATAGACGTGATTGGATTATGTCTATCACAATACGGTTATTCATTTAAGGAGAATAATGGTTACTCTGTTTATTTGAATAATACCTTCAATGGTCTTACACCTAAAATGAATGGTTTATTGAATCTCGATCGTAGTGATACACATGTTCATGCCAAAAGATATAAGATAGTAATGATAGTACCACCTACTTGTGGCACTGCCACTTAAGTCATATCGGTATAAAACGCATGAAGAAGCTCCATGTTGATGGATCTTTGGACTCTCTCATTTTTGAAAAGTTTGAGACATGCGAACCATGTCTATTGGTGTATATGCATGAAGAAACTCCATGCAAATGGACCGTTTGGACTCACTTGATTTTGAATCACTTGAGACATGCAAATCATACCACATGGGCAAGATGATTGAAAGCCTCGTTTTCAGTAAAATGGAACTAGAAAGCAACTTGTTGGAAGTAATACATCTTGATGTGTGCAGTCCAATGAGTGCTGAGGCATGTAGTGGATATCGTTATGTTCTTACCTCACAGATGATTTGAGTAGATACTGAGTATATTTACTTGATGAAACATAAGTCTGAATTATTGAAAGGTTCAAGTAATTTCAGAGTGAAGTTGAACATCATCGTGACAAGAGGATAAAATGTCTATGATATGATCATAGAGATGAATATCTGAATTACGAGTTTGGCACAGAATTAAGACATTGTGGAAATTGTTTCACAACCAATACAGCCAGGAACACCACGGTGTGATGGTGTGTCCGTACATCATAACTGCACCCTATTGGATATGATGCATACCATGATGTCTCTTATCAAATTACCATGATAGTTTATGGGTTAGGCATTAGAGACAACCACATTCACTTTAAAAAGGGCACCACGTAATTCCGATGAGATGACACCGTATGAACTATGGTTTAGAGAAACCTAAGCTGTCATTTCTTAAAAAGTTTGGGGCTGCAACGCTTATGTGAAAAAGTTTCAGGCAGATAAGCTCGAACCCAAAGCGGATAAATGCATCTTCATAGGACACCCAAAACAGTTGGGTATACCTCCTGTCTCAAATCCAAAAGCAATAAGGGATTGTTTCTAGAATCGGGTCCTTTCTCGAGGAAAAGTTTCTCTCGAAAGAATTGAGTGGGAGGATGGTGGAGACTTGATGAGGTTATTGAACCGTCTCGTCAACTAGTGTGTGGCAGGGCACAGGGAGTTGTTCCTGTGGCACCTACACCAATTGAAGTGGAAGCTTATGATAGTGATCATGAAACTTCAGATCAAGTCACTACCAAACCTTGTGGGATGACAAGGATGCATACTACTTCAGAGTGGTACGTAATCCTGTCTTGGAAGTCATGTTGCTAGACAACAATGAACCTATGAGCTATGGAGAAGCGATGGTGGGCCTGGATTCCAAAATGGCTCGAGGCCATATAATCTGAGAGAGGATCCATGTATGAAAACAAAGTGTAGACTTTGGCAGAACGGCTCGATGGTCGTAAGGCTATTGAGTACAGATGGATTTTAAAAGGAAGACGGACAATGATGGTATGTATCACCATTAAGAAAGCTCGACTTGTCGTTAAGATGTTTTCCGACAAGTTCAAGGAGTTGACTACGATGAGACTTTCTCACACGTAGCGATGCTAAGAGTCTGTTGGAATTATATTAGCGATTATTGCATTATTTATGAAATCTTGCAGATAGGATGTCAAAAACCATTGTTTCCTCGACGATTTTCTTGAGGAAAGGTTGTATGTGATACAACCGGAAGGTTTTGTCAATCCTGAAAGATGCTAACAAGTATGCAAAGCTCCAGCAATCCTTTTAAGGACTCGAGTAAGCATCTCAGAGTTGGAATGTATGCTTTGATGAGATGATCAAAGTTTTGGGTGTATACAGAGTTTATGAGAAACTTGTATTTCCAAAGAAGTGAGTGGGAGCACTATAGAATTTCTGATGAGTATATGTTGTTAACATATTGTTGATCGGAAATGATGTAGAATTTCTGGAAAGCATGCAGAGTTATTTGAAAAGTGTTTTTCAATGGAAAGCCTGGATTAAGCTACTTGAACATTGAGCATCAAGATCTATAAGGATAGATCAAAACGCTTAATGGTACTTTCAAATGAGCACATACCTTGACATGATCTTGAAGATGTTCAAGATGGATCAGTCAAAGAAGGAGTTCTTGTCTGAGTTGTAAGGTATGAAGTTAAGACTTAAAGCTTGACCGCGGCAGAAGAAAGAGGAAGGACGAAGGTCGTCCCCTATGCTTTTGTCATAGGCTCTCTACAGTATGCTATGCTGTGTGCCGCACCTGAAGTGTGCCTTGCCATGAGTCAGTCAAGGGGTACAAGAGTGATCCAAGAATGGATCACAGGACAACGGTCAAAGTTATCCTTAGTAACTAGTGGACTAAGGAATTTTCTCGATTATGGAGGTGGTAAAAGAGTTCGTCGTAAAGGGTTACGCCGATGCAAACTTTGACACTAATCCAGATTATTCTAAGTAGTAAATTAGATTCGTATAGTAGAACAGTTATTTGGAATAGCTCCAAATAGAACGTGGTAGCTGCATCTAGGAGATGACATAGAGATTTGTAAAGCACACACGGATCTGAAAGATTTAGACCCGTTGACTATAACATCTCTCACAAGCATAACATGATCAAACCCAGAACTCATCGAGTGTTAATCACATGGTAATGTGAACTAGATTATTGACTCTAGTAAACTCTTTGGGTGTTAGTCACATGGGGATGTGACCTTGAGTGTTAATCACATATCGATGTGAACTGGATTATTGACTCTAGTGCAAGTGGGAGACTGTTGGAAATATGCCCTAGAGGCAATAATAAATTGATTATTATTATATTTCCTTGTTCATTATAACCGTTTATTATCCATGCTAGAATTGTATTGATAGGAAACTCAGATACATGCGTGGATACATAGACAACACCATGTCCCTAGTAAGCCTCTAGTTGACTAGCTCGTTGATCAATAGATGGTTACGGTTTCCTGACCATGGACATTGGATGTCATTGATAACGGGATCACATCATTAGGAGAATGATGTGATGGACAAGACCCAATCCTAAGCCTAGCACAAGATCATGTAGTTCGTATGCTAAAGCTTTTCTAATGTCAAGTATCATTTCCTTAGACCATGAGATTGTGCAACTCCCGGATACCGTAGGAGTGCTTTGGGTGTGCCAAACGTCACAACATAACTGGGTGGCTATAAAGGTACACTACAGGTATCTCCGAAAGTGTCTGTTGGGTTGGCACGAATCGAGACTGGGATTTGTCACTCCGTGTAAACGGAGAGGTATCTCTGGGCCCACTCGGTAGGACATCATCATAATGTGCACAATGTGATCAAGGAGTTTATCACGGGATGATGTGTTGCGGAACGAGTAAAGAGACTTGCTGGAACGAGATTGAACAAGGTATCGGGATACCGACGATCGAATCTCGGGCAAGTATCGTACCGATAGACAAAGGGAATTGTATACGGGATTGATTAAGTCCTTGACATCGTGGTTCATCCGATGAGATCATCGTGGAACATGTGGGAACCAACATGGGTATCCAGATCCCGCTGTTGGTTATTGACCGGAGGACGTCTCGGTCATGTCTGCATGGTTCCCGAACCCGTAGGGTCTACACACTTAAGGTTCGATGATGCTAGGGTTATAAGGAATAGACATACGTGGTTACCGAATGTTGTTCGGAGTCCCAGATGAGATCTCGGACGTCACGAGGAGTTCCTGAATGGTCCGGAGGTAAAGATTTATATATGGGAAGTCCTGTTTTGGTCGCTGGAAAAGTTTCGGGGTTTATCGGTAACGTACCGGGACCACCGGGAGGGTCCCGGGGGTCCACCAAGTGGGGCCACAAGCCCCGGAGGGCTGCATGGGCCAAGTGTGGGAGGGGACCAGCCCCAGGTGGGCTGGTGCGCCCCCCCCACAAGGGCCCAAGGCGCCTAAGGGGAAGAGGGGGGGGGGGGCAAACCCTAAGGGCAGATGGGCCTTAGGGCCCATACCTGGTGCACCTCCCTCTCCCCCTCCACCTGGCCGCCACCTAGATGAGATCTAGGGGCTGCCGCCACCCCTAGGGAGGGAACCCTAGGTGGGGGCGCAGCCCCTCCCCTCCCCCTATATATACTTGAGGTTTGGGCTACCCAACACACACGAGTTTCTCTCCTTCTTGGCGCAGCCCTACCCCTCTCCCTCCTCGTCTCTTGCGATGCTTGGCGAAGCCCTGCTGGAGTACCACGCTCCTCCACCACCACCACCACGCCGTCGTGCTGCTGCTGGATGGAGTCTTCCCCAACCTCTCCTTCTCCCCTTGCTGGATCAAGGCGTAGGAGACGTCACCGGGCTGTACGTGTGTTGAACACGGAGGTGCCGTCCGTTCGGCACTAGGATCATCGATGATTTGAATCACGACGAGTACGACTCCATCAACCCCGTTCACTTGAACGCTTCCGCGTAGCGATCTACAAGGGTATGTAGATGCACTCTCCTTCCCCTCGTTGCTGGTTTCTCCATAGATAGATCTTGGTGACACGTAGGAAAATTTTGAATTTCTGCTATGTTCCCCAACAGGTGGTATAGGACTGCGTCTGGGGTAATCCCTTGGCCGGTTCTCCGGCCACGGCGGCGGCGGCGCGTGCACGTGTGGTTTTCCTCCCTGGAGGCGCCGCTGAGGACTTGTTTCTTTCCACCCCCGTCCCAGATCCCGGGTGAAAGCCCAAAACCCGTCCCGGGTTGGGCGGCGGCGGCGCCATGCGCGTCGTTCTTTCCTTGGAGACGCCGTCTGGGGCTCTCTGGTTCTTCAGGAGAGTGGTTGTGAGGTTGGAGAGCGCTCGTCGGCGGCGAGCCCAAGGGGTGATTTTTTTGTGTAGGGTGTGTGTTCCTACAGGTGTATGCCTTGACAGAGTAATGCTCTGCTGCGGCAAGGTCGTGGCGTGTCATGGTGGCTCTACTCCTGAGCCGGGTTGGAGGGGGATAGGGTTCCTCTTCCCGTTGACAGCTCCACGACGCTCACCGCAGAAGCCTCTTCCCTTGTGCGGACATTGGAGCGGCACCTGGTGCTTCCAACTTTCTTCCCTGGTGCTCTGCAGTGCTTCTTCGACGATCCTCCCGGCAGCTTTCCTTCTGTTTCTCGGTGTCCAAGGAAGGTGGCAGTGCAGCGGATGTGGTGTGTCTTTGGTGTGGCGAGGACCGATAGTTTACTTGCTCTGGTGTGTCGGCTGGCGCCTGCTCTAGCTCTCGGGTGAGCTCCCAACGATCCGATGGTGCGGCGCCTTCGAGCCTAGGCGAGAGGATAGGGTTCCTCTTCGGCGTTGGAAGACAGGTGCTCGTTTTGTCCGATGCTCCATGGTCAGGCGACCCCCGGTGCCTCCATGCCACTGACTGATCCTCGATGCTTCTTTGTTTTCCTGTCTTTGGTCCCGGGGTGCAGCGGGCTTCGACATTACTTGCAGGACTTTCTCGTATTTTTTCTTGGTGTGCGGTAGTGTGCGTTGCGTTGTAAGTTGCTCAGTCAGCTCCCATGTATCTTTCGGTCGCTCATGCTTGGTGGCCTTGTGTAATCCTGGCCGGTTGATGGCTTCGTTAATTCAAAGCCGGGCTCTTCTTGAGCCTTCGTTCTAAAAAGAAGAAGAACTCAGAGAACGGCAGTTCCATGAATGAATAGGCCGGCCAGCGAGGGCGGGAAGAGATGCAGCAGCGGGCGGTCGTCGATGGTAGTGTGCCAGGCCTTGCACACGCAGCGAGCGCCGCGAGGCCGTGCGGTGGAAGGCGGCGGAGGATGGCGGCGAACATGTCGTCCGGTAGCCGCTGCGTCGACTCCATGGTCCTTGTCCCTCGGCCTGCGCTGGCTAATTGCGTGTGGATTGTTTTAGGCCTTGGTTTCTTAGAATTTTGGGTTGTTCATCGTCATGGCTTCGGCGATGGCGATTGCGGCGCCGACTAATAAATCTTTAAATCCTTCCCTAATGAGACAATCCGCTTTTGGGGTGGATTTAGAAACCAGACTGTTCAAGCAAGGATGGTGCGGCGGCGGTGGCATCCTCGTGATGGACCTGTGTCCTCGGGCTTCGCTGTTGCGACGGCGTTTGCTCCAGCGTCGGCGTGGAGCTTGGGAGGTAGTCCAGGAGCGGATGCAGATTGTGGTCTGTATCAACGGCATCCGGAAGATGGTGGATCTGGGTTCGTAGTTCGTGGCATGCAGGTATGGTTTCCTCCTCCAACGTCTTAGTTGGGCGGGGGTGTCAGATCTGGAGTTCGATGGCGTGTCCGGAGTGTTGCCCCGGCCTGATTCTTCAACGGCAATGGCTTCGCCTTTATTGGCGAGCCACCTTGGAGGTCCGCAAAGCTGCATATCAGCGATGGAGCCGCGTCGAGCTCGGGTGTGGAGGTGATCCATCATTTTCTCCTTTGGTGGCTGCTATGTTGGTGCCAGAGGCAGGTGATGGGTGTTGGTGTCAAGCTCAGAGGATTCTTCAATCTCGTTTGTTACTTCTTGGCTGGTTTTTCTGTGTGCAAAGGCTAGCGTTCTGCTATCTTTTCAATTTTATCAGATCGATATGTGCGTGACTTGTACTATGATCCTTTTGATATAAATGAGAAATGTATTACCATGAAAAAAAGGGTGTATATGGTGCATGTGGCCGTCTACGCGGAAGAAGAACAAACACCTCACGAGTCACGACTTACTTCAACCCCAAGCGCCAAGGGATAAAACGTGTGATGCCTTGCTTCCTATCGTCAGGACTTCCAAAAACAGAAAATAATAAACGCAACCACTGCAATTTTTGCTATTAGCTGCCCAGCAAAAAAATTTAGAGATAATTGCCCAACAATTTAGCTTTCCTGATTTTCAGGAAACTCCAAATTTCATGCCATATAGTTTTTTCTAACACAATACATACCGTAGGTGCCTTGTAATTGATGGAAACGTCTTCTCCAACTAAACGCGCATCATCCTAATCCTAAAATAATCCAGCATAAATGCGAGCAGGATTTAAACTCTGATAGGCTGAGAATATCAGTGTCCACATAACCATCCAACTACAAATTAGTTCACCATGCCATATAATTTGGTTGCTTTAAAAATGGATGCCAATATCTAGGGCACGGTCGCTGGGTGTGATCATAGCTGCCGGTTTTGTCCGCATGCCCTAGCGAAGGTCGTTCTCCAGGGACGTGACAGAGTTATATATACCTAATACCTAATATAATATTAAAGAAAGGTGTGTTTTTCTGATTTTTCAGTCCATTGCCGGTGAAAAGGAAGGAAAAAAAAGTTTATCCAAGGAGGTACTAAATTTTTGTTTAGCCATTTATTTTCCTGCCCACACAGTTAGGAAAAGCCTATTTGCCGCATGTCATGGCAAATAGTCCGAGCTTCGCATGTGTGCCCAAAACAGCGCCGGCCAGTTTTCGTTATTTCTGTGTTTTTTATATTTTTATTTTTCTATCGCATTCTTTTTATTTTTTCCTTCTAAGTTTATTTTTCCTTTTTTCTGTAAATTCAATATAAAAAATTCATAATTTCAAAAAGAAATAAAACTTTCAAAAGATATTTAGAATTCCAAAATTTCGTTATCATTTCAAAAAATATTCGGAACTTTAAATTTTAGGTCTCGTTCTTAAATATATTCAAAATTTAAATAATGTTCCCATTTTCCAAAAATATTTGTGTTTGTTTAAATAGATATATAAAAACATCTATTTTTTCCAAATCCGAAAAAACATATTTTAGCCAAATATTAAAAAAATTCAAAATAATGCTCGCGCTTTTATAAAGAATTTCCAAAATTGTTCTGAATGTTCAAAACATGTTCCCGTTTTCAATAATTATTCACAAATTTAAAAAATATTCGTGTTTTCATAAAAGTTTTATGTTTTCAAATTTTTTGTTAGTTTCATAAAATGTTCCCATTTATAATTTTGTTCGTGTTTTTAAAAAAATCACAAAATTTTCAGAAAAAATGTTTGCATTTTTAAAAAATGTGGGGGTTTCAAAATTGTTCGCGTTTTCAAGAATACTAGGCAATTCATTGTTTATTTTTTTTGAAAAGTTCAAAAAGAATCAACAGAAAAAATGTTTTGAATCTTTCACTACATTATGTTCTTAAATATTCATGTTGGCCATGGATTAGCAGGACGCGATTGTTCGAATGGTTAGCCGCACGTGGTCGGGTCTTTCATGTAGTGAGTTCGGTTCTTCAACACGGCTTTTTCTTTTGAACTTTTACATGTGCCTTACAAACACAGATTGTGTCGGTGCCTGCAAGTGGGCTGGCCGAGATAAACCCTCGTAAAAAAGGGACATTCATGCATGGTAATGCACCGATTATGCTAATAAAACGTAATTTACGTGCTATAATTAGTTATCTACCCGATTACGCTGTTGTATGAGATAGTAATCGAAGGAACCGTGCCCCGAAGGTCGTCGGGTAGCCACCAAATGAGGAGGCAGCCACAACATTGAGGCGGAGGTGAACCCGGAGGAAAAAAAGACACCAGTTGGGTGGTCGTCACCATGCATACCAACCCCACCATTATCAAGATCTTAAAGGGGACACATGACCCGGGAGAAGACTGCAGCTCCTTGCTACAGAGAGCGTTTTTGGTCACATCAATTATTTCTCCCGTTGCTTCTCACACAACCAATTCTCTTCCGTTGCAACGCACAGGTATATGTGCTAGTTATAAAAAAGTCGAGTGATCTTATAAAACTACCATCTTTTTTAAGGAAAAATGCCATCATCTCAAAAACATTAAAATGCCATCTCTTGAGTAAAAAATGACATCTCTTAAACTGATAAGCATTTTAGCATCACACAAAAAATGCCATCTCTTAAAAAAATAAAAATGGCATCTCTTAAATAAAAAATGCCATCTCTTAATAAAATAAAAATGTCATATCTTAATAAAATAAAAAATTCCATCTCTCAATAATAAAAATGCCATCACTTAATGATAAAAAAGTCATCTCTTTAAAAATAAAAATGCCATATCTTAAAACAAAAAATGGCATCTCTTGATAATAAAAAATGCAATTTCTTACTCTAAAAATGACATCCCTTAATAATAGAAAATTTTATCTCATTGTGAGAAAAGAAATTAGTTTTTCTGGAATTTTTTGGGTAAAACGAATTTGAAAAGAACCTGAAGGCATATATAGCAAAAATTACTGCATTCTATCACAAAAACACAGCTTGGTTCAGTGGGAGAAGCCCGCCACAGTCTGTAAGGGCATCTCCAAAGGTGACCTGCAAATTTGCTCCCGCATCTGTCCGCAGACAGGGGACTAGTCCACGGACACGGCTGCGGGAGCCAGCCATCCAACACTATCCTGTATATGTCCGCCAGTAACGGGCAGTTTGAAATTCACATTAGTCCTCCGCATTGGCGGCGATCTTCAACTTCTTTTCCTCCGACACCGCCCTCCATCTCCAATAGGTTCTCTCGCGATTCTATGCGTCTGCGGCGAAAGGAAGAAGAGGTTGGGAGAAAAGGGCGGGAATTGTGTGTTGAGCAACGGGGGATGTAAGAATAGAGTGGGGGATTTTTTTTAGAACGAAGACGCACGTTGCGTCCGGCTTTAAATTAATAAAGCCCACCACAGACAGCATCCAACAAGTAAAACAGAGAGGTTCAACAGAAATTAAAGAGGCCGAAGCCCAAAGTATGGAACATGCAACCGGCCTCAGCCTGATAGGAAAGATAGCAACTAAAGAACCGAAGCAGCCAGTCCAAAAAGCGCCACGAGCGGAATCTTAGTGTCGAGCTTCAAACTGAATCATGCGGATCCGCTCGATGGCCTCCATCATCCGATCTGCATCACGCCGTTTCCATGGTGTCCATGTCTGAAGAAACAAGTGGCATTTGAAAATAATGTCAGCAGGGTGAGCAGGGAACTTGTGTTCGATGGTCATCTTATTACGGGTGGTCCACAGTGACCAGCACAGCGCCCCTATGCATCGCCATAGCACGCGCCCGAAGCTACCTCTATGAGCGAGAAGTATCCCACGTAGGTCCGATACCGTTTGGGGGTTCCAGTTTTGCGCAAACACCTCACGGACGGCACTCCAGGCGAACCAAGCTAGGTGGCATTGAAAGAAGATGTGGTTCGCATCTTCATGCGCTCCACATAACGCACAAGACCCATCCGAAGGGCCGTGTCTAATGGCAATGTTGTTAGACGAGGGTAGGCGGTCACGAAATAATTGCCAAAGAAAAACTTTGATCTTCAGCGGAATAGACGCTTTCCATAGCCCCCTAGCTATGTCAAGAGTCGGTCCCTCAGTCAGCTTGTTGTAAAGCGATTGGACCGTGAATTTTCCGGATCTCGAGAGGGGAGACCGTGTCAGCCTCAGGGCAGAGAGAGACACCCTGCAAGGCAGTTAGGAGCCCATCCCAACTTGACCGTTCGTGGGCGAGGAGTGGTCTTTTGAAAGATATGGCTGGAGGGTTAGTTCTAAGCGCGTCGGCCGCCAAAATTTCGACGTCAGTGACTAGTTGGTAAATGTCAAAGTGGCTCCGCCAGAGAGGTTCCGACCCCAGCCACTGGTCGAGCCAGAACCTCGTGGAGTTCCCATTCTTAACGCAAAACTTGGCCCCTAGCGTGAAGGCCGGCTTAACAGCCTGGATTCCGTTCCAGAAAGGCGATCTCTTCGCCTTTGAGGTGAAAAAATTTCCATCGGAGAAATATTTGGCGTTCAAAAATAAGGAATTTTAACGCAGAAACAATGTGGGTTACTATAAAAGCGCGGGCTCTACCTTTCTTTTGGATGGGCCGAGGGGACTATTCCACTCGGTCATCCCTGTCGACGTGGACGCCGCCGGCCGGCCCGTCTTCTCCACGACCTTCGAGTTTGGGGACTCGGAGCAGTCGCTGCGCTTGCGCGACGCCGTCGTCGGCACCATTGCCGCGGAGGACTATGCCACGCCGCTCCTCAGGGACTCGTACTGCATGGCATGTAGGAGAATCTTCAGCGCTGGCGCCTGCTCGCACCACCATGACCTGTGTGGCCCTGACGGCCTGACGCCGTTCTCCACGTCCGCGAGCACGGTGGCGCGTACTGCGTCCGGTGCACGGGCTCCGAGCCATGGTTCCCTCACATGGAGAGCATTCTGGGTGACCCCGTCGGTGAGGATCGGGACGAGCACGGCCGCTGCCAGCTGCTTCTGCCGGTGCTGAGAAGGGCGCCGGGCAAGTGCGCGCAGTGCGGCGCCCAGGTGCAGTGGGACTCGAAGGAGCACTGTTCGGAGCCCTGCGCCGCCGCCCATCAGCAGGAGGTCGACCGGCGGAGGGAGCGCCGGGAGGCCAGGCGCGCAGCAAGGGAGCTCGCTAAGCTACAAATCTATTGATAGAGTTTGATTGATGCAGGACGCGGCGGATGAAGACACTGTCAATCGGA
Organism: Triticum urartu; assembly: GCF_003073215.2. Classification (NCBI taxonomy): domain Eukaryota; kingdom Viridiplantae; phylum Streptophyta; class Magnoliopsida; order Poales; family Poaceae; genus Triticum; species Triticum urartu. The sequence continues at coordinate 159,886,701 of NC_053024.1, forward strand.
GGGCGTATCGATCAGCTTCTTCTACTTCAACTAGCTTTGTTCCTCTCGTTTCCTTCGCCCAGGAGCATCTTTCCAATTCTTGTGATCTGCTGTAGTTATGTTGGTCGTTCTAGAGAAATTATAGACGTATAATCAATATTTTTAGATTTACTACGTTTTTTGAGCTACTAATTTTGGGATGCATTTATGAGAATGTGACGAAATCTTTTCGTACACGGAAAATAAACGAATACATGTTTCTCCATCATCATCTTCAGGTTCACTATTTATAAAAGAGCAAACTAGCATAAATTGCTTTTGGAGGGCAAGTTCCATGGAAGCCCCCTTTTGCAAAATTCAAAATTCATATTTTTACATTTCATTTTTTCTGAAAAAAATAGATATGCATGGAGGCATAATGTACAAGTTTGTAAATTTTCAGGACAAAATGCGTTGAAACGAGGGCTGTACAAAAACGAAAACAGAAATATGAGGTTTTCCACACATGATGCTTCCTCAAAGTCTAGAAATCTGTTTTTTCTGTACATGTCGCATTTCAAGGTATTTCATCCTGAATTTTTACGCACATATGCAATAACCGTTAGATTAGGGTGGATGGACAGCCACTAGTAGAAAACGGGCCTATTGTCCCGGTTTGTAAGGACATTTTGTCCCGGTTCCAGAACCGGGACTAAAGGGTCATTACTAATGCCCTGACCCTTTAGTCCCGGTTCTAACCAGAACCGGGACAGATGGGCCTCCACGTGGCCTGCGCGCTGAGCCCAGGCAGGAGGGCCTTTGGTCCCGGTTGGTGGCACCAACCGGGACCAATAGGCCTCCACGCGTCAGCATTTCTGTGGCTGGAGTTTTTGTTTTTTTTTGAAAGGGGGGGGTTGGGGGTTTTGGGGGGTTAATTTAGGTATTTCATATATTGTGTTAGATAGCTAATTAATAGAGAGAAATGTCCTCTCTTATGTCCGTGCTTGGTCGACGCTACGTACTATACATACGTATAGAGAGGACTAGACACGCTAGCTAGCTAGTAAGCAAACGAAGGAAACAGAAGATCGTCATGAACATATATGCATACAGAGAGAAGTGATATCGACCACCTCTCCTTCTCCGAGAGATTGGTCGAGCAACAAGTTCTCGTATATCTATCGTCCGACACTACCGGCTACATATATACAATAATTATCTCTTACAAATATAATCTCCTAAATTATGGACGCATGGTCCACATAGTATTCTCCGTCTTCAGCGATCACGTGGTCAAGAAAGAATGCCGCCAATTCCTCTTGAATTGCTCGCATGCGATCTGGTGCTAGGAGTTCATTCCGCATCCGAAACATCTAATTTGAAGAAGAGGGTCAATATATATATATATATGAATGAATGAAACTCAACACAAATGATGGTAATAAAATAAAATTGTGAATATTGTTATTTACGCACTTCATATTGTTCGTCAGAGTCACCCGTCCCGCTCACAGGTCGTGTGGCGGATGGACTCGCAGACGTAGTATCCACAGAAATCATTCCCTTATTCCTGCCACAACCACTTTACAAGAAATAGAGGTCAATCAAACTGATAAGCAAGAATGCCAAATGGTATTGATGAAACTAGCGCTTGAATCACTAGGATGCGCGGAACATGCTACTATAGTACTTACTTTCGGGTGTCTAAATTGCAGCTCCTTCGGCAGTCCCGGAGCTTTTCTGGTGAATTTTCTCCAAACCCTGCCGGACAAAGAAAACAATTACTTGATATCAGGAAATGAACAAAGTTGCTGATATGGTGGATAATGATCGATTTAACTTACTTCTCGAGGTATTTGAGTCATGTCCGCATAGTCCTGGGGATCTTTTCGTCTTGAGTCTAAGACGGTTACTAGTCCCTGCTCAAGCTTAATCTCTAGGAGAATATAGTGGAAACTGCACACGCATGCATAACTCATCAATTACATTACTATAACCTGGACTAATATATAAGGGAAACCGAATATGCACAAGACAGTAACACTCACTTGAAGTTGTAAGGAAAGAGTATTATATCTTTGTTTTCATTTTTTTGAATGATCGTAGCAAGTTGGCCTCGGTATCTTCGGGACGATGTTCAACCTCAGTTGCATCTATGAGATATGTGTTAACGAACCCAATATCACCGATTTGTCTTTTCTTCAATTCGGCGATCTTCAATCTGCATAATATAGTGAGGATAATTATAAATACATGCAATGAAAGAGATGAGCTATATAGAGAGACTTAATGACAGAAGTAGTAGTACTTACAGACAGTAGCAGGTGACCGTTGCTTTATCGAGGGCCAATTGATTGAAAAACTGATAGAACTCCTCAAATGGAATAGGCAACAGTTCAATTCCAACGAGGTCATGCTCCTTTTTAACTCTCACATACAAAGTATTCCTCCCCCAGACTCTCTGCAGATTTTCAAGTACCAATCATGCAATCTTCGCATCATCGTTGATAGAGATCTTTCATCTTTGATGAGAGGCTTCCCGTACTCGTATCTGTGTATCTGCACCTCCATGGGATCATAATGTACATCGTCGGGCAGGTAATTATCAAGATTGCTATAACCGGGCACCATCCTCGGATCGACGAATGTCGCTAGGCACCTTGAGCGGGGGGCACGATTGCTTCGCTTGTTCGCCGAGCTGGGCAATTTGTTTCCCAGCTGCTCGTCGTTCTTTCAGCCTTTGATCACTGACTGTACTTCCCGACCGCTCCGCTTCGGCCCATGTCTTTGCAATAATGCGCTCATAGTTGCCTTTCGGCGGAGACTTGGGTGGTTTTGCCAGGGCAGCCAGAGTGCGCTTCACTTTCACCGGATCTACCTTCTCCTCCGGAGGTGGATGTCTCTTTGCTTTCAACCCTTGAAACCAGTCATCCACTTCGGTTCGCGCGATCTTCGCGTTCTCCTCCGGGGTCCTCTATGGTAACTTCTCTGGAGTCTTCAGAGAAGGACCGAATCTGTATGTCCTCCCGCCTCTGGCTGTACTGCTAGACGCCGGCAGAAGGGAGCGGCTGTCTTCTTTACTTGCTTACGAGGCGGAGGAGAAGGACTACGACGCGCCGGAGCAGCTGCCGGAGCGGCGGGTCTCTTCCGCCCTTGCTGACGAGGCGGAGAAGGAGGAGGCTGGCTGCTCGGGCGCGCCGGCGCAGGCGGAGAAGGAGGCGGAGTGCCGCCACGCGCGGAGAAGGAGCCGGCCGAGGGCCCTGATCGTCACTCGCCGGAGGAGGAGGCGGTGGAGGAGGCGGAGTGCCCTGACTCGGAGGAGGAGGAGGAGGAGGCGGAGGCGTCCAGTTCGGAAGGTTGATGAGCTCCTTCCGCCATAGGCATGGAGTCTTCAGAGCAGACCCCAGCCGAGTCTCCCCTTTCACCGGTAGGGTGGTCAAGCTGGAGGTCCTCAAATCCCTCCGTTATTTCATCCACCATCACCCTAGCATATCCTTCTGGAATCGGCCGGCAGTGAAAGTTGCGCCGGGTTCATAGGATAAACAGAGCCAACAGCCGCCTTGACCTTCATTCATCCATTGCGTCATAAGGTGGCAATTTTGAGACCTCCGTGATAGCATCCACGGGATAGCTGGCAGGAGCCGTCAAGACAAGCTCCGGCTGAAGCAGCTCGGTGGAAGCCACGCTGCTTCTCCGCTGAGATGGCAGGGTAGCTTCAGGGGAAGCTTCGGCAAGTCGTTTGCTGCGATTTGCTTCTCGTTCCTCTATCGCTTGTACCCTTGCGTGCAGCGCCTGCAGTTCGGTCTGCTGCACTTTCTTCCTCCTCTCGTGGCTTTTGTAACCGCCTGCGTCCGGAAACCCAGCCTTCCACGGAATGGAGCCTGGCGTGCCTCGTGTCCGTCCAGGGTGCTCAGGATTTCCGAGGGCCTTTGTGAGCTCGTCGTTCTCTCTGTCTGGAAGGAACGTCCCTTTCTGCGCTGCAGCGATATAGTACCGAAGCTTCTTCAAGGGTATGTCAAGTTGCTCGTCCGTCCAAATGCACTTCCCTGTTACAGGGTCCAAGGTTCCGCCAGCCCCGAAGAACCAAGTCCGGCAACGGTCTGGCCAGTCATTGTCTCTGGTTCGATCCCTTTTTCAACCAGATCATTCTCAGCCTTGGCCCACTTAGGCCGGGCTACGAGGTAGCCACCTGACCCCGTGCGATGGTGATGCTTCTTCTTCGCAGCATTTTTCTTGTTTGTCGCCGACATCTTCTTACTCTTTTCCGATGTCTTGTGGGCCACAAATGCGGGCCAGTGATCTCTGATCTTCTCATATCTGCCCTTGAATTCTGGTGTCTCTTTTTTATCGACAAACCTATTCAGCTCTTTCTTCCACCTCCTGAATAGGTCTGCCATCCTCTTAAGAGCAAAAGACTTGATTAATTGCTCTTTAACTGGCTTCTCCGGATCATCCTCTGGCGGTAGGGTGAAATTTGACTTCAGCTCAGTCCAAAGATCATTTTTCTGCATATCATTGACATAAGACACCTCAGGGTCTTCTGTAGCCGGCTTTAAACCATTGCTGGATGCTGATCGGGATCTTGTCCCTAACCAGAACCCCGCACTGAGCAACAAATGCGTTCTTTGTTCGGATGGGTTCAATCGGTTGGCCGTCGGGCGCGATTGCTATGATCTCAAACCTTTCATCCGAGCTCAACTTTTTCTTCGGGCCTCGTCTCTTTACCGAAGTTGTGCTCGATCCGGAGGGCTAGAAAAAAGAACAAAGACTTAATTAATATGTGTACATACCAAAACAATGAATGCATCAATCAGCTAGTCAGCACAGGCTTAACTAATATATATACCTGGCCGGACTCGGTTCGGTCACCGGAGCCGTCATCACGGTCTCCTTCTTGCACCGGCATTGGGTCACCGGAGCCGTCCTCATGTTCTTCTTCTTGCACCGGCATTAGGTCACCGTAGCCAGCTTCTTCACCCTCTCCTTCCAGACCATCGGTGTCGTTGAGAAACAACGAGACGGCATCACTTCCTTCTGCGATTATGTCCCTCAACAACGCTTCTTTTGCTTTGTCTCGGGCGGTGTCCATAGTTTCTACAAATATTTACAACATGGCAATTATTATTCAAACATGACAGATGGATATATTAGTGGCAAACGTAGAACTAGCTAGCTAATCATAGTAAGGAATCATATATATTAATTAGTGGCCTCGACGCTGCTTCTCTAGGGTTTGGGGTGGCCTCGACAACGCTTCAAGGGTTTGGGGTGGCCTCGAGAGAGTTTGTCGGGTAGGGGCGCGGCGGGAGGGGGTAGGAGACCGACATCGTTTTTTTCTAGGGTTTGGGTGTCCTCGAGAGTTTTGGTCGAGCGAGAGGGTCGGGGGGTGCTCCCGCGGTATAAGTTATCACAGTCGAGAGGGGGTATATATATCGACCGCCCCTCATGTCGAAGTTATCCGAGGGGTATATCGACCCCCCCTCGTGTTGAAGTTATCGGGAGAGGAAATTAGAGTGAAGAAGAAAGGAATAGAGGAGAAGATCGAAGAAAAAAAAAGAAGAAAGGAATAGAGGAGAAGAAGAAAAAATAGAAATTTCTATTTTTTTTTTTCTCCTCTATTCCTTTCTTCTTCTCCTCTTCTTTTTCTTCTTTTTTCCTCTTCTTATTTATTTCTCCTCTTCTTCCTCTCCTCTTCTTCTCCTTTGTTCCTCTTCTTATTTTCCTTTTTCCTCTCCTTTTTCTTCTTCTTCCTTTCCTAGCTAGATATATAAAACTTTTCTAAAAATGTAACTTTTGCATATATAAAACTTTTTCATGGATCATCATTTCTCTATATATTCATCTATAGCCACATACATATATAAATGGAAAAAATGCTATGAACAAAAATACATATATACTTGGTAAATATTCTATGAAACATCGTTTCTCATATATATCAATGCATACATCCATGGATCATCATTGCTCATATATCCATAGTCATATATAAAAACTTTCTGCCTATGAACAAAAAACTTTCTATGAACAAAAAACTTTGTATGAACAAAAAATTTTTGACATATTTAGCACATTCTAAATTTTCCTAACTCTTTTACAACCACAAAAATTACTCCAACTTCATGACAGTACCCACACTCCATTTCACCAAAAACCTTCTGATCCATAGTTTAAATTTTTTAAATTTCATTCAAATGAAATTTGAACCAGATTCAAATTCCTTGCTGAAAACCTATTCTAAACCAATCAAAAAATTCTGAAATTTTGCCATCACCTTTGTCTTGCATCAGTACCTCACCACAAAAAATATCATAAATCCTAAAAATGCCCAAAGCCATCTAGCATTTGATCAAACACCCTCTATATGCACTGTTCATATCTGTAAAAAAATCAGAAATTTCAGAAAAGTTTGCTGCTGCTCCACTCCTTCTCCTCTCCTCTCCTTCTCTCCTTCTGCTCTTCAATGCGTCGGGGCCGGCGGCGACCATGGAGCAGGGGCAGAGAGCAAGGGCCGCACTCGATCGGGACCATGGGAAAGGGGGGGCTCACTTCGAGGGGGGCGGCGATGGCAGGAGTCCGGCGACGAGGACGGCGGGCTCGGGGCGAGCACGCGGTGACGGGGACGGCGCGGCGGCCGGCGACAGGGACGAGGAGGGGTGGGCTCGGGGAGGCACGCAGCGACGGGGACGACGAGGACGGCGGGCTCGGGGATGCCGGCGATGAGGACGGCGCGGGCTCATGGAGGCGACGACGTTGGCGGCGGCGGGCGTAGACGGCGAGGTGGAGCAGCCTGACGGCGTCGTCGGCGGGGGAGGGGGGAACTGGCGATGCAAACTGAAAATTTTCACAAGTGTTTGTTATATAGTCCAAGCTTTAGTCCCGGTTGGGGTAAACCGGGACTAATTCCCCCTTTAGTCCCGGTTGGTGCCAGCAACCGGGACCAAAGGCCTCTTTTCAGCAGCCCAAAGGGCGGGAAGCGGCGGCCTTTGGTCCGGTTGGTGGCACCAACCGGGACTAAAGGGGGGCAATTGGTCCGTTTGTGCCACGAACCGGGACCAATGCCACCTTGGTCGGTTCGTCCCACCAACCGGGACCAATGGCCTTGTGCTGCCCCGCGCCCAAAAGTTTAGTCCCACCTCGCTAGTTGAGAGGGCTCGGGAGTGGTTTATAAGCGCTGCTGCGCCCACCCTCTCGAGCTCCTCTCAACTGCAGGCTTTCGGGCCTAATCTGTCACTGCAATGCCTGTGGGCCTATGGGCCTGCTGCGGGCCTGAATCCTGGTCCATAGTTGGGTTTCTAGTCGTATTCAGGCCGTGGTGGCCCAGTAGGTGGCATTTTTTTTCTTTTTTGCTATTTATTTTTTTCATTTCTACTTAGAACTAAATACTTATAGTTTTAGTGATTTTTTTTTATTTTTAGGTCACAAAAATTATAAACTTTCTGTTAGTGCCATTAGTTTTAAAATTTGAATAGTTTAAATTTGAATTTTTTAAAATTTGTGTGAATCACTAGTTTATGAATAACTTTACTATAAAAATTGATTTTTGAGTCATTCTTTTTCCTGCTATTTAATATTACTGTGTTTTATCATTATACTCAATTTGGTAATTTTAGTTAGTCATAACAAATATTATAGGCATTTTTTCTTTTGCTATTTATTTTTTCATTTCTACTTAGAACTAAATACTTATAGTTTTTTAGTGATTTCTTTTTTCTTTTAGGTCACAAAAATTATAAACTTTTCTGTTAGTGAACATAGATGCACTATAGAGAAAATTAAACCTAAATTCATAATCCAATTTCTATGAATTTCAGAGAAATTCATTATGAATTTAGGTCCAATTTCCTGTATAGGGGCATCTATTTTCACTTTGAGAGGAGCTCAACAACGCAGAGAGGGACAGGCTTATAAACAGGTGTGGGTGCCCTTCGGTTGGCGAGGTGGGACTAAACTCCGGGTGCAACGAGGGCCAACCCTTTAGTCCCGGTTTGTGGCACAAACCGGGACTAATGGTCATGGGCCAGGGGAGAGCCCTATTTTTTTTCCAGTTTTTTTTTGTTTTCTGCATTATTTATTTTATTTTGTTTTTTGCTTTATTTTTTAATTCTTTTTGCTTTTAGTTTTAGAAAAATTATAAACTTTCTGTTAGTGCCATTAGTTTTCAAATTTGAAAACACTTTTTTAGTTTTTTTGTTTTCTTTGTTGCTTTATTTATTTTATTTTGTTTCTACTTACAACAAAATACTTATTGTTGCTATTTTTATTTTTTTCCAGTTTTTTGTTTTGTTTTCTGTATTATTTATTTTTGTTTCTTGCTTTATTTTTTAATTCTTTTTGCTTTTAGGTCAGCAAAATTATAAACTTTCTGTTAGTGCCATTAGTTTTAGAAAAAATATAAACTTTCTGTTAGTGCCATTAGTTTTCAAATTTTAATAGTTAAAATTTGAATTCTTTGAAATTTGTGTGAATCATAAGTTTGTGATTAACTTTACTAAAAAATGAACATAGATGCACCTATAGAGAAAATTCGACCTAAATTCATAGTTTTCAAATGAACTCTGAAAAAGTTGGCATAGCATACTCGTCTGTTACAAATTTGGCATGATATCATCATAATAGTTGCGGGAGAAAGTCTTCACTTTTTCTTCGCTTGTGTCATTTGCTTATTGCGCCGTAATCATGGATAATCTTCATCGTTTATCAGGATGCTTGGGTCAGCCTTGACATTGAAGGGAGGAATTTCATGAAACTTTTCATAATCTTTAGACATGTCTGTCTTGCCCTTCACTCCCAGGATGTCCCTTTTTCCTGAAAGAACTATCTGGCGCTTTGGCTCATCGTATGATGTATTTGTTTCCTTATCTTTTCTTTTTCTCGATCTGGTAGACATGTCCTTCACATAGATAACATGTGCCACATCATTGGCTAGGACGAACGGTTCGTCAGTGTACCCAAGATTTTTCAGATCGACTGTTGTCATTCCGTACTGTGGGTCTACATGTACCCCGCCTCCTGACAGATTGACCCATTTGCACTTAAACAAAGGGACCTTAAAATCTTGTCCGTAGTCAAGTTCCCATATGTCCACTATGTAACCATAATATGTGTCTTTTCCCTTCTCGGTTGTTGCATCAAAGCGGACACCGCTGTTTTGGTTGGTGCTCTTTTGATCTTGGTCAATCGTGTAAAATGTATTCCCATTTATCTCGTATCCTTTGTAAATCAATACAGTCATAGATGGTCCCCTGGACAACAAGTACAACTCATCACAAACAGTGTTGTCACCTCTGAGACGTGCTTCCAACCAACTGCTGAAAGTCCTAATGTGTTCACATGTAATCCAGCCGTCGCACTGCTCCGGGTGTTTAGAGCGCAGACTGTTCTTGTGTTCATCGACATACGGGGTCACCAAGGTAGAGTTCTGTAGAACTATGTAGTGTGCTTGAGACCAAGAATGCCCGTCCCTGCATATTATTGAGTCTGCTCCTAGCGTGCCTTTTCCAGTCAGTCTCCCCTCATACCGCGATTTAGGGAGACCTATCTTCTTAAGGCCAGGAATGAAGTCAACACAAAACCCGATGACATCCTCTGTTTGATGGCCCATGGAGATGCTTCCTTCTGGCCTAGCGCGGTTAAGGACATATTTCTTTAGGACGCCCATGAACCTCTCAAAGGGGGACATATTGTGTAGAAATACGGGCCCCAGAATGACAATCTCGTCGACTAGATGAACTAGGACATGCGTCATGATATTGAAGAAGGATGGTGGGAACACCAGCTTGAAACTGACAAGACATTGCGCCACATCACTCCTTAGCCTTGGTCGATTTCTGGATCGATCACCTTCTGAAAGATTGCATCGAGGAATGCACATAGCTTCACAATGGCTAATCGGACGTTTTCCGATAGAAGCCCCCTCAATGCAACCGGAAGCAGTTGCATCATAATCACGTGGCAGTCATGAGACTTTAGGTTCTGCAACTTTTTCTCTGGCATATTTATTATTCCCTTTATATTCGACGAGAAGCCAGTCGGGACCTTCATACTGAGCAGGCATTCAAAGAAGATTTCTTTCTCTTCTTTCGTAAGAGCGTAGCTGGCAGGACCTTCATACTGCTTCGGAGGCATGCCGTCTTTTTCGTGCAAATGTTGCAGGTCCTCCCGTGCCTCAGGTGTATCTTTTGTCTTTCCATACACGCCCAAGAAGCCTAGCAGGTTCACGCAAAGGTTCTTTGTCACGTGCATCACGTCGATTGAAGAGCGGACCTCTAGGTCTTTCCAGTAGGGTAGGTCCTAAAATATAGATTTCTTCTTCCACATGGGTGTGTGTCCCTCAGCGTCATTCAGAACAGCTAGTGTGCCGGGACCCTTTCCAAAGATTACGTGTAAATCATTGACTATAGCAAGTACGTGATCACCTGTACGCATGGCGGGCTTCTTCCGGTGATCTGCCTCGCCTTTGAAATGCTTGCCTTTCTTTCGACATTGATGGTTGGTAGAAAGAAATCGACGATGGCCCAGGTACACATTCTTCCTTCATTTGTCCAGGTATATACTTTCAGTGTCATCTAAACAGTGTGTGCATGCGTGGTATCCTTTGTTTGTTTGTCCTGAAAGGTTACTGAGAGCGGGCCAATCGTTGATGGTCACGAACAGCAACGCCTTTAGGTTAAATTCCTCTTGTCTGTGCTCATCCCACGTACGTACACCGTTTCCATTCCACAGCTATAAAAGTTCTTCAACTAATGGCCTTAGGTACACATCAATGTCGTTGCCGGGTTGCTTAGGGCCTTGGATGAGAACTGGCATCATAATGAACTTCCGCTTCATGCACATCCAAGGAGGAAGGTTATACATACATAGAGTCACAGGCCAGGTGCTGTGATTGCTGCTCTGCTCCCCGAAAGGATTAATGCCATCCGCGCTTAAAGCAAACCATACGTTCCTTGGGTCCTTTGCAAGCTCATCCCAGTACTTTCTCACGATTTTTCTCCACTGCGACCCATCAGCGGGTGCTCTCAACTTCCCGTCTTTCTTACGGTCCTCACTGTGCCATCGCATCGACTTGGCATGCTTTCCGTTTCTGAACAGACGTTTCAACCATGGTATTATAGGAGCATACCACATCACCTTCGCAGGAACCCTCTTCATGTGGGGCTCGCCGTGAACATCACCAGGGTCATCTCGTCTGATCTTATACCGCAATGCACCGCATACCGGGCATGCGTTCAGATCCTTGTATGCACCGCGGTATAGGATGCAGTCATTAGTGCATGCATGTATCTTCTCCACCTCCAATCCTAGAGGGCATATGACCTTCTTTGCTGCGTATGTACTGTCGGGCAATTCGTTATCCTTTGGAAGCTTCTTCTTCAATATTTTCAGTAGCTTCTCAAATCCTTTGTCAGGCACAGCATTCTCTGCCTTCCACTGCAGCAATTCCAGTACGGTATCGAGCTTTGTGTTTCCATCTTCGCAATTGGGGTACAACCCTTTTTGTGATCCTCTAACATGCGATCGAACTTCAGCTTCTCCTTTTGACTTTCGCATTGCGTCCTTGACCCGGCGGAGATCATCATCATCGGGCACATCATCTGGTTCCTCTTAATCTTCAGCAGCTTCACCCATTGCAGCATCATTGGGCACATCGTCTGGTTCCTCTTGATCTTCACCAGCTCCCCCGTTGCAGCATCACGGTATTCAGGGGGCACATAGTTGTCATCGTACTCTTCTTCTTCGTCGTCTTCCATCATAACCCATATTTCTCCGTGCCTCGTCCAAACATTATAGTGTGGCATGAAACCCTTGTAAAGCAGGTGGGTGTGAAGGATTTTCCGGTTAGAGTAAGACACCGTATTCCCACATTTAGTGCATGGACAACACATAAAACCATTTTGCTTGTTTGCCTCAGCCGCATCAAGAAACTCATGCACGCCATTAATGTACTCGGAGGTGTGTCTGTCACCGTACATCCATTGCCGGTTCATCTGCGTGCATTATATATAATTAAGTGTCCAAATTAATAGAAGTTCATCATCCCATTAAAACCAAAGTACATACATAGTTCTCATCTAACAACATATAGCTCTCCAGAGCATCTAATTAATTAAACCATACATTGAAACTATGTAAAACATTTAAATGCGAAAACAAAGGCGATCATAATCGCAACCAAGGTAACAATTGATCCAACGGCATAATGATATCAAGCCTCGGTGTGAATGGCATATTTTCTAATCTTTCTAATCTTCAAGCGCATTGCATCCATCTTGATCTTGTGGTCATCGACGACATCCGCAACATGCAACTCCAATATCATCTTCTCCTCCTCAATTTTTTTTATTTTTTCCTTCAAGAAATTGTTTTCTTCTTCAACTAAATTTAACCTCTCGACAATAGAGTCGGTTGGACTTTCCGGTTCACATACATCCTAAATAAATAAAATCTATGTCACGTTGGTCCGCATAATTTTCCTAAACAATAAATGAACCAATAGTTATAAAGATAATATATATACCACATCCGAATCATAGACAGGACGAGGGCCGACGGGGGCGGATACCAAAACCATCTCACTATATAAGATGCAATAATAAAAGTAAGAAAATGATACAAGTATCTATCTAAACATACAAGTAAGAATATTTTTCATTTTAGAAAGAAGATAAGAACAAGAGGCTCACCACGGTGGTGTCGGTGATGAGATCGGCGTGGGTGATCGACGGCGGTGAAGACGGAGGTGGGGCGTGACGGACCGCTAAATCTAGACAAATCTCGAGGAAAATGGAGCTTTGAGGTCGAGCTTCGAGAGGAGAAAGCTTAACTAGTGTGGCTCGGGCATTTCATTGAACACCTCATGTGCATAGGAGGTGAGCTAGAGCACCACAAACCCCTCCCCTCGCCGGCCAGAGAAAAACAGAGCACTGGAGTGCTCTGCTCGCGGGCGAGGGTATATATAGGCACCTCATTGGTCCCGGTTCGTGGCATGAACCGGGACTAAAGGGCAGCCTTTGGTTCCGGTTCAGGCCACCAACCGGGACCAATGATGGTGGGCCAGGAGCCAGGCCCATTGGTCCCGGTTCGTCCCACCAACCGGGACCAAAAGGTCCAGACGAACCGGGACCAATGGCCCACGTGGCCCGGCCGGCCCCCTGGGCTCACGAACCGGGTCCAATGCCCCCATTGGTCCCGGTTCTGGACTGAACCGGGACTAATGGGCTGACCCGGCCTGGACCATTGCCCCCTTTTCTACTAGTGAGCTCATAAAATCAACCATCACCATAACAGTTGTAATAAATTAAATTTAAGTTAATTGAAGCTCTAGGCCCACAAGAACACGTGGAACTCACCTATTTGCTCTGCACAATAATTCCTGCTGGGAACCCAGCAGGTGAACCGAACCCGGCCCAGCCAACCACAGCTGCCCACTGCGTCAAGGGGATGCAGGTGTGACATGCTGGAAGTAGACCTGAAACAGATTATTGTGTTCCATATTCGCCGTAATTAGTACTCCCTCTGTCCGGAAATACTTGTCATTAAAATGGACAAAAAGGGATGTATCTAAAACTAAAATACGTCTAGATACATCTCCTTTTATCCATTTTGATGACAAGTATTTTCGGATGGAGGGAGTACTACTATCTATCTATGCTAAATCGGCGCAGACAAGAGTGTTAGAGGCACATTGCTTATTGTTACAACAAGGAACCATTTTCTTGAGTACGTAATTAGCAGTGACAGTGAGGACTCACCATATTTTTATGTTGTGGCAAACAGATGGCTGCCGTGGTTGCCCTGTGCGTGCAGTACGAGGCGGATTTCCGGCCAAACTGAGCATCGTCGTCAAGGCTCTGGCCCCGCTGCTGCACACCCGGCCAAGCAACCCATCTGCCGGCTCAGCCACCGCGCGCGCATGCAGTGGGCTGCTGTTGTACATGTGTGGTGAGGTGAGGTGAGGTTTGGTGTGGTGGGATCTCATTTTCTTCCTCCCTTGGTGGGGGCTCGTGCTGTTGTACGTTGGGCAGGTGTGGTGGCCTCTCGACCTCTCCTAGCGAGCAAAGCAATGGACGATGTGCTTCTTGCTTGGTCACTCTTTGCCTTTTCATGAAATGAAATGCCTATTTGAGAAGAGGACGGACAACAACTTTCCATTAAATTCACAAGACACTCTCTTGTGCCAGTACTCATGAGCCTACAACTGTACACGGCACTGTTAACAACTTACAGCAGCACATCATCGTCAACAACTGGTGTAGGTACAAATAAATTGTTAGGTAGTAGAAAACGAATAGCCTCTACAAATAAATCATACATAAAAATGTTACAACCGTCCAGAAACAACACGAAATACACGTTTTTCATCAGCCCTTTTGTGGTCAAAGCTTCCATCGTTACTAGCTTGTTGGAGAAATGTGAGTGCTTGTGTGCTCATTTGGAAGATGATGCTCTGCTCCTGCTCGGTTTGGAATCTGGGTTGTCACTCTTGTCCGTGTCGGAGTTCTCCCGTTGGGAGTCCATTTCGGTGCTCCCCCCGCGGTTATGCCTCGATCTCCTGTCCTGCTCACATCATTTTTTCTGCTTTCAGTATTATCATAATTAATCAATGGTCAACATATATGAGAACAAGTGTGAGTTCATTGAATGAATGGTTCCATCCCACCACACATTCACATGAAATGTATCGAAAAAAACAATTAAAAGTAACTAAGAATACATGCATGACATAAACAAGGATGAAGTTGCTTTTTTTATCTTTCAAAAAACATTACGTACCACACGAGGAATTGGGTCATCTGACTCCAGCATCCGCACAACTTGACCCATCTTCGGTCTCTTTTCTGAATCCGGATCCACGCACCTCAAAGCTGTTAGAAGTGCACGCTTGAGAACCCTTGTCGAAGGCCGTGTCTCTATGGTGGGATCCACCACCTCCTCTGAACGCCTGCTAGCAACCATCATTTTTAACCAGTCAACCAGATTTACCTGCAAACGACACAAAATCATGTGTTAGTTGGAATATCGCAAGGAATGACCCCCTGATTTCACTGAAGAGACAATGCAAGACACTACGCATCACATGAAAGATATTTATGAGCAATGTATTTTTATAATTCAATGTGGTCAATAGTATTCTATCCTACAAGTGATCAAGTTATGCCCTCTTCAGACCACAACATAGACGGACAAGCATGCACACTGCAACACGTGCACACAACGCATGCGAGTGTGCCCCTAGCACATGCCTAGAAATTTACAAAGGCTGAGGATTAATTCGCAGCCTTTAACATGGGAGGAGTCCGTTAAGAGAGACCTGAAGGATTGGAGTATCACCAAAGAGCTAGCTATGGACAGAGGTGCGTGGAAGCTTGCAATCCACGTGCCAGAGCCATGAGTTGGTTGCGAGATCTTATGGGTTTCACCTCTAGCCTACCCCAACTTGTTTGGGACTAAAGGCTTTGTTGTTGTTGTTGTTGTTGTTGTTGTTGTTGTTGTTGAGGATTAATTCGCAACCTCATGGTGCATAAAGATGTACTGGCAAGGCTCTGAATGACCAAGTTATGCTATTTATGCATAGATGAACACTATCAAGTTAACAAGGGTGTAAACTGGTAAATGATAATATGTACTCCCTCCGTCCGCGAACAAGTGTACTTCTACCTTTTGTCTTAAGTCGAAGTTTTCAAATTTTGACCAACTTTATACAAAAGAGTACTAGCATATATAACATCAAATTGGTATATTATGAAAGTACATTTCACAACGAATCTAGTGATACTAATTTAGTGCCACAAATGCTGCTTGAGATAAGAAGCATCCTAATGTTACCGTCCTAATGATATCTTGCCACTTGATGGTATTAAAAACAAGCAGAATGCATCTAACAAACAGTTTTGACAACTCACAAATACCTCATTTGCCGGGCGACCATAGTCAACAGGATCCCTCCCTGTAATTGCCTCTAGAATAACAACTCCAAAGCTGTAAATGTCACTTTTCTCATTCAACAGTCCAGTGTTCGCATATTCTGGTGCCACATAGCTGCAATGAGTAAATGCAGCACATTATTAACTATCACTAACATAGTGTAACTGTACTCTAGCTCATTAGTTGCCCAACATACCCAAAGGTTCCCATAACCCGAGTAGTTACATGACTCTTGCCGGCACCAAGAAGCTTGGCTAAACCAAAATCTGATACTTTAGCGTCAAAATCATCATCAATCAAAATATTGCTAGATTTGATATCACGGTGCACGACTTTCGGTTCAATTGCCTCATGCAAGTAAGCAAGCCTGCAATGAATTGAATGAAAGTATTTACATGGTTAATTCGGAGGAGAAAAATATTGAATTAAATTGTTACACAAGATAGACATGGTATTAGGAATTCATTCAGCTTAAGCCTCACTTCCATCGTGAATGACAATATGTTATAGAGCAATTACTATTTAATGTAGAATTAGCTCCAGGTAGAAATATGATGCAATTTCGGGACCTTTATGATTGCATTATCCAATTGGCAAGATAAAGAATAAATGACATGGCATTAGCAGAAAGAAAGGACATTTCAGGGAGAACTCACGCTTTAGCTGTCCCTAGAAGAATCTTTATGCGGGCCTCCCATGTAAGGGAGCCCCGGTGACTCATAGCTCCATGAAGCCATTGCTCTAGGTTTCCATTGTTCACATATTCATAGACAAGTATCCTGAAAAGGTCACTTGAAGTAAGGAATGATGCAACAGAATTCCATACAATCATTGCAGTTAAACGAGTTTTATTTTTCTGCAGAGCATTGAAGGTCAAGAATAAAATGATTTGCTTGGTAATACATGTACCAAGGATATGTTTTTCTCTTGTAAATGCGATATGTGACCAATGATAATAGAGATATAACAGGAATATGACAGTGAAAGACAGTACAAAGTACCTCTGAGTACCCTCCACACAGTAACCAAGAAGACGGACTAAGTTCTTGTGGCGAACATGACCAATAGCCTCAACTTCTACTCTGAATTCCTTCTCAGCTTGCCCTCTACAAGATCAAATAACATCATTTGATAAAAATAAATTCAATATAAAGCAGGATGTTCTGTTACGGAGGAACATATATGGGCAGTGTAAACAGGCAGGCCTAATTGTGATAAGGCAATTCTTACAGGTTATTGAGAAGCTTTTTGACAGCAACAGGAGTGCCATTGACGATCTCACCACGATAAACTACACCATATCCACCCTCACCAATAATGTTATCCTTGGAAAAACGGTTAGTGGCAAGTTCCAAATCCCTCAAAGTAAACCAATGACCCCAGCCAAGGTAGGAGAACTCTGGCAAGCCAACCAAAGGTGAAGGGGCGGTTATTCCATGAGTTGAAGCTTGACGAAAAGTTCCCGACCCTCCTTCTTCAGCTGATTGAAAGCCTGCATCCTTGTCCATGTAACGGAATGACCCTGAGTGGCTCTCATCCCCACGTCTCGATTTGCTTACACCCAAATGGACCATGACCTTGTCTGATTCCCGGTCACCAGGCTTGTCTTGGATCGTTAGCAGGACTCCGTCATGCGCCCCAAAGTCAGTTGCAGGGACTTGCTCCACCCTCACTTCCTTGATTTCCTTGGAAATGGCAGGGATTTGGGTGACTGGGATATTTGCAGATGCTCGTCTGGTCCTCTTCCTACTCCGCATAGTGAGCCAGACAGTTAAAAAGAAGATGACCGCCATGAACACTCCCAAGGCAATGCATACAACCTCCCATACTTTGAGATGCAAGGGGCCAGTTGGCCGGGAGAGATGATCTTGCAGAGTAGGGGATGACGAAGGCGCCTCCATAGTGGACTACCAGTGTCCTGATCCTACATACAAGCAAAACTGTTAGGTACCCATGTTGCACAGCTCCACAGATCAGACATTGCAGCTAATTAAACGCAACTGTGAGCATCTACGTCCACGGTACAAGCCCATAAAGAATGACGGATTCCCGAATTAAATTGCGGTAATTAAGACATGATCTTGGGTTGGAAGGGAATCAAGGACAAGGTGTTACTCTGAGGCTGAACAAGGGGAATAAATTCCCACGATGGCGACCGATCGCAGCACCGACACATACACGTACAGGGATCGACAGCTAGCGCATTTAATTTCCCTCAGGCTTTGTTTGGTTGCAAGGGAAGGAAAACCCAGGGTAGCAAACCCATGTGGGGAATTTTCACGGGCACAAGGGACCCCCTTCTCCCGTGGGGATGATCTCCCCCTTTCCCTTTGGTTGTTTGGCAATAGGCAACAGGGGGTTTGCTCCAGGCACACAAACAAGTCCGAATTCAGTATGAAAACAATAATTTTGCAAATATTGCAGCTAGTAACGATCTATCACTGCAATCAAGTTGTTTTCTGGACTATTTTCATATGCCACTAGTAATATTGCAGCCAGGTATATGTACTAGAACAAGAGCAACCATTGTAAATAAGAGCATCACTGCTCAACAAGTTCTGAATTTTAGAACTGCAAGGTGAACACAAATTGGAATGAATCAATATTGTCTATCAGAAATGCTGATGCAAATGCAAGAACTGCAGGGTTGTCCTGGACCTATGTCTTAGAACAAAAAAACTAAAATATAACATCATCATGTCCGGGGTGGTGAGACTTCTGAACAGGCAAGCTGAAAGGCAATGGTCACTCCTGGCTTTTCTCCACTGCACATCGGTTGGGAACCGCAGCTCGACGTTTCCCAAATTACAAGAAACAATTAGGAAGTCAACGGCAGTTTCAGAATACAACAATTTGGTAAACTGCTTCATACTACAACAGTTTTGGAACATTGTTTTCAAGCATAAATAGGTTTGCATAAAGAGATGATGGTAAGACTAGTGAAAAGGCTCACCATTCTAGTTAGTCATGTACTCAAGCAACAAGTTGATGCTATTTGGGATAAACTGGAGCAATACAACTAAAGTAATATTACAAAAGAAAATGGTTTCTTCAAGCGTCGTTGTGATTTACAAACAAATGATTCTGTTGGGATGCATTTGGTATATGGTTTCTCATGAATTTAAACGGGAAACTCTTCATTACTTCTGATCATCAGAGTGGAATTTCATTATTGCACCATGAACTGTGCAAGTACAGATTCAACTTGTCCCTAAATCGTACCAAATTTTTTTGACCAAGATAAGCTATCAGATTGTGATTTTTCGGAGCAAGTTTACTAGCAGAAGCAAAATATATCAAATGCTATTTTCATCATGCAAGGCTGACCAGTACAAGAAAACCAAAACTCCTAGCAGATGATAAGAAACTGTAAGTACAGAACGAGCAATGAAGAACTCTCACACCTTATGAGTTTTTCACAAGCGATTAACATGCAAACGGCAAAACCCTCATGTGTGTATATGTGATTCACACTGACAAAGGAGCTTCACAAAAGCAACTACCAACCTGTTATAATTCTATCACCACCAGAACAAGTGAACAACTGACATGAGAACTTCACCGTTTTTTTGTAGAATTGGATAACCATAATCCATAATCCCAGTGAAATAGTCTGAGGAATGAACACTGATTGTCGATGGATCACTGAGCTGAATTATGACCAATTAAATGGCCAAAGTTGACCAGATACTTCTGAAAAGGTACTAGATACCCTTTTGCATAAATTACAGAAAAGTCATCCTCATTTTTTATAATAGCATTTAACAAGAGTTAGCGCATTTCCTCTTTTAAATGAGTTTATAAATTGATACTATAATGGAACATTTAGAAGTTTGCTCAAGAAAATGATGTCAGGGCTTGAAAAACAATGTGGCCTTTAACAAAAAAAGAACCTTCCTGTACACAATTCTGCACCAAGTCCAGCACAAGCTGCATCTAGACATCTAGTGCTAGCAAAATTTCAAGAACTTGCTAAAATAGAGAAGATTAAGAAAGAAGCGTCTTGGGCCATATCCAACATAACAGAGCTATGGAGCAGATTCAGGCTGAAATTTTTGGCCAGCATACTGTTGTCTTGCAAACTGAAAATGACGTTAGTGTATATGTTCCATTTGTTTCGAAGACACCATTTAGTTTAAACTAGGTTGATATCATAACAGTGGAAAATGCTTACTAGGTAAATCCCTTGTAAAGAAAATGACAAAGTGCTGACATTTTAGATTCGATCTTCCATTTATCATCTATACCAGTTTTGGTCTAGAAGTCAAAAAGTACTTGAGCAACAAAAATAGGAAAATCTATATCAGAAATGTGAACAGATACGAAGCTCATATTCTTAGCAGGCATCGAACAATAACTACCTATGCGTCTGTGTCATGAATTGTAATCAAGAAGCAACCTACAATTGCTCAACTTAATCAAATAATAGTGATTGGTACAACCTTCATGAGACATTATTTGTAAACTGAGCAGAAGAGGGGCATGCTCACTTCATCCTCGGTGATCAATGATTCGGCTAAAGCACGCGGAAGACGTCAACATCAAACAAATGGGGAATGTAGTTCACTGGCTAATTTAATTTGCAAAGAATAAACTAGTGAGTTGCTGCTGATGCCTTGCAAACTGTTGTTACAACTATAGTCTACACTCATTCAACCCAACACTAATTTTCAAATAAAATCGCTCAATAATCCTGGGCATGAATAAACCAACGAATCAATTGACTTCCCAGAAAATTCAACAAGCAATAGATCTGAATACATTGTAATATGGAGGGATGGAACCAATTACTTGGAGAGAAGCTACCGGATCTGCTCGGGAAAGGCCGGAAGAGGAGCAGATCCGGAGGGAGGTGGAGGTCGCAGGATGGAGATGACCACCCGAGGCGTCGCTACTGGTGCGAGAGAGAAGAAGATGCGAGCGTGATGAGGCTGAGCCCGCCGCTGCTCACGAGGGAGGTTGCAGGAAGGAGAGGACGTGCTCGCGCCGGAGGGAGGCGGAGGACGTGCTCCCGACGTCGGGAGGTGTGGATTTGACGCCCAGGGAAGTGAGGGGGTAGGGCTGAAAACCCCCGCCGGCGGGGACAACCAAATGCGTCGGCGGCCTGACCGGGGGCCTCAATGCTTTCAGCAGTGGAGAAAGTGTAGCTGGATCATGGCGTGCGGGCGTTTAACACGTGAAGCAACCTACACCAAACTAGCACCGAGTAGAGTACTAGTGGTAGTGGAGTAGTGGTAATCAAGCAGCTAGGCAAGGTTGGAGAAACATTCACATCCTGTCGCTATGGAGGAAAGGAGGTTGCTTTGTTTTTCAGTTCTTTTCTAGCTCGATTTCTATATTTTACAAAGAATGGTGATAGTTTATCAAGACTTCTCCCAAATAATTGTAGCATTTTTTCCGTTCTTCCGAAAACTTAACCAACTAGAAAAAGTATTTGGCCAGAAAACTCAAAAGGGCGAGAAGAGCCCTCGAGAGCAGCCTGAGATCCAAAATAAGAAACGCAAAAAAGGCGCACCAAACAGAGGCGCATTGTAGCAGCGGGCAAGCAGAGGAACAAGATGAGAGTCCACCTGAGAGATCTCCAGATTTCCTCCTCCACCTGCCTCTTGGGCAAATTAAACCACAAGGCACGAGCGAAACAGTAGGAGACGGATCGGCCACAGTAGCAGCAGCAGCAGCTACATCACCCGGCCGAGGAAGAAGCAAGGGACTGACCCTGCCCACAGATGAATCCCGACAAAGCTTAAGACTAAGAGTGGCTTTATTCCTTTAGATTTTGGGGAGGGGCGGGGAAAGAGGGAGGACTGGAGAGAAGGTTGGTAAGTGGTATGTGTGGAACATTTCGCATGCTTGCTTTGCTCTTGCGCTTTTCTTTTGTTTTGTGTATCTCCGAAGAAACTCAAATGGTGGCGAGGTGAGGTGAGTTGCCTGGCTGCAGGCCGCCGCTGGCAGGTGGTGGTAGAAGTAGTGGTTGCCCCATTGTCTTTTTCACTCGATTTGTCCCTTGTTTTACCCAAAAACAATAGCGTTTACCTCTCGAAAGTGCTCCGCTGTTAAATTAGAGGCGTTAGGGCAACTCCATGCCGACGCAAATGCACATGGAATTTGTCCTTTTTTATTCGTTTGGATTGGTTGTAGGGGACGAAGCCCTTTGTCCGTGCTTTCCTAGACAGTGCACCCAACCGGCCGACCCATTTGGAATGCCTCGCCGGTTTTTTTCAGCAAATATATTTTCATCATCAAATATAGCAAGTAGATTGCAAAATGAAGCTAGAATTCATGTCGGCATTCACGCCAACATACAAAACAATCGCATCTCGGCCAACCATAAGATAATCACTCGCCGAGCATTAACTTTTGTGCCTTCTCAAACTAAACCATTTTTCTCGTGGACATCTTGCTCAAGTCAGTCGCCATGATCTCCATTTCATTCGTGATTACCATGAGCTCCACCTCCTCGGCTCTTGACCGGGCATTGGTCTCATCGATCTCGAGCTTCTTCTTTTGAATGTCAAAGACGGGCTTCATTGCCTCCTCTTTCTCGGCGCTTCCTCTCTTCCCTCTTCTTAATTTACATCTCCTTTTGGGTCATGAACCCCTTCAGAGTTTCTTGCAAGGTGAGTGTCGAAGCATCACGCTTTTCATCCATCTTGGAATTTTGGTCTTCCCCCTCGGTCGTTTCTCAATTTCACTTGGGACGACGGCCAATGAGGCCCCTACCTTTCTTCTGGGCCGCATAGTGCTCCTTAAACTTTGGGCACTCGTTGATTTTTGTCCAACAATGGGTCAAGGTGAATGGTTTGCCCCCATATTGAACCTCGAAGGTATATGAAGCTTGAAACACCTACATATGGCGATGAAACCAATAGTATACATTCATACGCATAGGAGGACGACATATGCTCATATGAACATGGGAAGGAATTGTCACTGGTACAGCGAGGTGCTACACACCGGTTTTCTACCCCTTTCCGCGATGGTGTTTTGAACCGTCGCCAAATGAGTGACCGCGATAGGGGGGGTCCTTCCCACACGACCCAGAAATCGTCGGGGATAGGGAGCCTTGATGCATACAGTTGTCCCTATAAAACTGTTTCTGATATCTCGAGTATCCAAAACGCTTCATCCTTACAATTCGTTTGTGATCGCATTGCCATCGCAGTCGGTATTCTGTGGTACTACGTTTACGATGCGCGATCCATCACAAACAGTTCATAATTATAGAACGTGTACGATAAGCAAACAATCACACACATTTACTTTTCCTCGACTGTATGCGATTCGATGTAAGAGTGCGTACAGTTGTTCCTATAAAACTGTATGCGAAGCTTGAATACATCCAACACGATTCATCCGCCGTATCCGCATTGAATGAAGACCTATCGCACGCGTTCTTCAATGACCAAACGAATTTGCGATGCCCACAACATCATAAACAGCCCATAATTGCCAAGCATGTGTGATAAGGTGGCATTCGCAAACATTTAATAAGAAGGAACTATGTGCGATGTTGTTGTTAATTGCACATGTTTTTTCTTGGATGGTCGTGTGTGCAGTAGAGATTAATCGCACACGTAGTGGATCCGAGAAACGTGTCCGATCTTCACGTCTATCGCAGACGTTTCGCTTTCACAAACCGTGTGCAGTGTAATCCCTAATTTATCCCTAATTCAATCCCTACATTTAAAAATCACATATTTTGAATTTGTGTGACATCCGGATAATTAAGCTACAGTAAGCCTCCGTTAATGATGCCACGTCACCACGGTTACTGTTGCTAATCTAGCGTTAGTTCGAAACCGATTCAAATTCAAAATCAAGTCAAACGGTAAAAGTTTTCAAACACTAAAACTAAAATGTTTGGTTTGTGCCAAATAATGCCTAGGTATTTATGGTGGAGAAATCACACTTTTATAAAATGTTAGAATACTCTAAAATGATTAAAACAGTAGTGAAAACTATTATTTAAATACTTTTAAATAATAATTAATTACAAAACTATTTTACTTTGGGTAGCAAATTAATGTGGCAGTGGCATAATTGGTAACAACAATTTAGGTGCCACTTTGATATATTGTTAACACTAGAATAAATAGCAACTAAAAGAAACAGAAAAGAAACAAAATAAATAAAAAGAGAAAAGAAAAGTAAAACAAAAATAAAGGAAAGGAAATCCCCCTGCCCCACTGGGCCTTGGCCCATCAGAACCACCAGCCGGCCAGCCCAACTGGCCCAGCCGCCCCCACTCATTCCCTTAACCCCCTGGCGATCGAACCCTAGCCAACCATCGCCACACTTCCCCCTCCCTCTATCGCTCCCCACGTTCCCCTTCCCCTCGATCCAGATCTGGATCGGGGACAAACCACCCCCGCCGCTCGACGCCGTGCGCCGCACCACTGCCGCTCGAGGACCTCGCTAGAGGCCACCTTGCCGAACCTTCACCGCCGGAATGCCTCCCCGTCGTCGCTTGCCGTCGTCCCCGTCCACCTCCCCGCGCCCCACTACTTGTGCCCTACAATCGTCATGAGCATCGCACCGCTCCTCCCTCCTCTTCCTCGCACCGTTGCTGCATCATCGACGTTGCTCCGGTACGGCCTCCGCACTCCGCCCCGACCGCGACCGCCTCCACCGCACCGCGCTCGCCCATCCGGCCACGCCTCCCGCCGCGGCGCCCCTCACCGCAGAACCTGGCCGCGCTTGCGCGCGCCACCGCGTCGGCCTGCGCCCTCCTTGCCTCGCGTCTGCCTCGCCGCGCGACGCGCAGGCTCCGCCTACTGCTTGCCGCTGCTGCCCTCACGCCTCGCCGGGGCACGTGCCATCCCGCGCGCGCCCGTCTGCCTGCGCCCGTGGCTGCGCCGCGCCTGGCTGCGTTCGCGCGCAGATGCGCCCCTGCCGCTGCTCTGCATCGCCCCGTCACCGCGCGCGTATGCCAACCCCGCTCGCCGATGCGCCCTGGCCCTGGCCGCACGCGCCCGTCGAGCCCAGCCGCCCACCCTCACCGTCCCGCCTGTCCTCGTCGCGCCGCCCTGCTCCGGCAGCCACCGCAGCCGCCCCTTCCCTAGTCGCCTCGGGCGTGCGGGCACCCCTTCGCCCGCACTGGACGCCCGCTAACCCGCATCGCCCCCCTGGGAGAATGACAGGTGGGGCCCAGCCCCTAGAACGTTAAAAAAAAGAAAACAAAAAGAATAAAATAAATAAATAAAAGTAATAATTAATTAATTAACTTAATTAATTAGGTTTAATTAAACTAATTAAAATTTATTACCCTAATAACCTAGTTAGACTAAATTAACTAGTTAGTTAATGTAACAGTCAATGACAGGGGGCCCCACCCCTGTTGACCAGTCAAACGTTGACTGGTCAACTGGGACCCCCTGGTCCACCTGTCAGCCTCTGGTACACTTCTGTGTACGCAGAGCTGGGTGCACCTAGCATTTAGCATTTAATTTCGAATTAATTTAATAATAATAAAATTAGAAAATGATTTTAAAACTTTAAAAATTAATAGTAAATAAACCGTAGCTCGGATGGAAAAACTTTGTACATGAAAGTTGCTCAGAATGACAAGACGATTCCGGGCACGCAGCCCGTTCGTCCGCCACACATTCCTAGCATAGCAAACATGCAACTTTCCCCCTCCGGTTTGAAAGTGTGTTATATCGACTAGAGGGGGGGTGAATAGGCGATTTTTATGAAAGTTCTTCAAAACATGGAAGTTATGAAGACAAACAAGTAGAGATATGCCTATTACTATGCACGGGAAGTTAGACTACACTAGGCAAGCCATGGTCAAGTATCAACAGAGTGAAAGCACAGTGACAAATAGCTGTAGTGTAATTAGGATCAGGTAGGAAGATACTATGAAGCCAAACAGATCATACACTCACGTTGTGAAGACAAAAGATAGAACAGACACGCAATGACTTCACAATGAGTGATCAGTAAGTAAAAGGAAGTGAAGATGAAACCAGTGACTCGTTGAAGACAATGATGTGTTGGACCAGTTCCAGTTGCTGTGACAACTGTACGTCTGGTTGGAGCGGCTAGGTATTTAAACCTTAGGACACACAGTCCCGGACACCCAGTCCTGAACACGCAGCTCAGGACACCAAGTCCTCACCGTATTCTCCTTGAGCTAAGGTCACATAGTCCTCGCCCAATCACTCTGGTAAGTCTTCAAGGTAGACTCCCAAACCTTCACAGACTTCGTTCACTGGCAATCCACAATGTCTCTTGGATGCTCTGAACGCGACGCCTAACCGTCTGGGGATGCACAGTCCTCAAGTGTAATAAGTCTTCAGATCACACAGACAAGAAGACTTAAGTGATGCCCAATGTTCTCTGGCTCTGGGTGGTTAGGGCTTTATCCTCGCAAGGAATTCTCTCTCAAAGGCTTCGAGGTGGGTTGCTCTCAAACGACAAAAGCCGTACTCTCAATCTGAGCAGCCCAACCGTTTATGGTTGTAGGGGGTGGGCTATTTATAGCCACTTGGCAACCCGACCTGATTTGTCCAAAATGACCCTAGGTCACTAAGGAACTGACACGTGTCTCAATGGTCAGATTTCAAACTCTCATGGAAACTTTACTTGGGCTACAAGCAAAGCTGACTTGTCCGGCTCTGGACAAGATTCGTTCTCATTGTCTTCACTCGAAGACATAGGTTTTTGGTTTAGGCATCACTTCAGTCATTCTGACTGGTTCTCCTGGACCCCACTTAACAGTACGGTGGTTCCTATGACTCAACACAAAAGAAAAAGAACTACGAAAGATCTAAGTCTTCGAGCTCCATAGGCTTCATATCGTGTCTTCTTTTGTCATAGTCTTCAATGTGAATATCTTCATATACCACCTTTGACTTCAATGTCTTCATACATTTTTAGGGGTCATCTCTGGTAGTAAAACCGAATCAATGAGGGACTTCTACCTGTGTTATCCTGCAATTCTCACAAACACATTAGTCCCTCAACTAGGTTTGTCGTCAATACTCCAAAACCAACTAGGGGTGACACTAGATGCACTTACAATCTCCCCCTTTTTGGTGATTGATGACAAACTAGTTGAAGTTTTCAACGGGGAATATAATCTGTGAATTTGTAAAGGTTAAGGAATTGTCTTCATAAGTTGCAAGGGCTCCCCCTGAAGATGTGCATATAAGTTAGTTTGCTTTTGGAATGCAAATGCACATCGTAGGTTGTACTTGTGGAGATCCACTTCAGCTTATGATGACAATCCACTATGCATGTGAAAGTATATGAAGATAATGACATGCATAATGGAAAATGGACGTCTGCAGAATGAGATAAGTGTGGAATTTATCGTCGCACATGCGGAATTTATCTTCGCAAAACAGGGTGGCAAACAAGTAGCAGACGACCATCTAGTTTAAGTGTTACAACTCATAAGAACCAAATGTAGCAAAAACGAGAGTTGTAAGCACGAAGCAAAATATAAGGCACCCGCCCATATGAACCCGCTTGAAGACTATCAATCTCATATGCTTCTCCCCCTTTTGTCAGTAATGACCAAAAAGGTTTGAAGACATAGAGCCTCTACTCATTCCCATGAGGAGTAGATGAAGTAGCAAGGTTGTTGATATTGTTTGGCGGTGCAGAAGAGCTTGGAGGTGCTGAAGCAGATGGTGGTGAAGTAGCATCGTCTTCTTCCTCAATGATTCTGGCAGTGACTGTGGCAGCAGAGGAAGAAAACTCAGAGTCTTCAAGAGATGGAGTCCCCAGCAGCACAGCTC
Source organism: Triticum urartu (assembly GCF_003073215.2). Classification (NCBI taxonomy): domain Eukaryota; kingdom Viridiplantae; phylum Streptophyta; class Magnoliopsida; order Poales; family Poaceae; genus Triticum; species Triticum urartu. Next base: position 159,914,330 of record NC_053024.1, read on the forward strand.
TTCGAGGAGGTGTGGAGTCAAATTTTAATCTCTCAGTGAAGCCATCCTCTTGAAGATCAGCTTCAGAAAGCATCATCGTTAGCCCTTTCCATGTGCGGCGACAGGTTTCATGGGCAACGAAAGCGTTCTTGGTGGCAAGATTTCGAGTGCGATTAACATCCACCAAGAGGGTTTTCATCTGACGCTTCAGCCAGTCATGATGCCTATCTTGTTTCTGATGAAGGGCCACAAGAAGCTCTCGGTCGTTGAGAACGCGAGTGCGCTTCTTGGGTCTTGAAGCAGTGGCACTGTCAGTGGCTTCAGTTGAAGCAGGGTGTGCTGCACGTGTAGTGCCAGCCAAAGGATACACCCGAGAAACTGCTTCAACGCCTTCAACATTCTGAGTGAAGCTCTGATATTCTGCATTCTGAAGACTTAGAGGTTGCTTGCCAGGCTCAGAATATATGGCTTCAGTTGACATGTCCACGTCAGGCAGGAAGATCCGATGGTTGCGGGCTGAGGGCTGATACTTGATGGCGGAGTGTAGCTTGATCAGCCGCATGACCCAAGGGGCGTAGAATTTCAAACCAAACAGATCCATGCCTGATGCAGCAAGTTGGCGTATGAAGAAGTCCTGTGCATTGAAGCATTTGCCATGAAGTATGTTGAAGACTAAAGTCTTCATTGCACCCTGAAGCTTGGCATTTGGAGAGTGCCCTTTGATAGGCCAGAGAGTCCGCCGGATGATGTGATAGATGGTTCTGGCAGGTACTCAAGGTCTTCAACGAAGAACTCTGTGGGATACGCAACATCTGGGGGCAATGGCTTCATCATGCTGAGCATTTGGCTCATATTAGGTTCTGACCTCTGAAAGATGCTCTCAATAGTTTCAGCATGCAGTTGACAGCCTTGCTCAAAAAGATCGCCTGGAGTGGGCAAGCCAGTGAGCTCAATGATGTCAAATGCATTGGCTTCATGATGGACGTTGCCAGTCATCCACTCCAGGATCCAGGTCTTTGGATCTCTGTTGTATCCTTTGATGTGAAGGGTGGCATAGAATTGTAGCAGGAGCTCTTCGTTCCAATGCTCTTCATCAGTAACAAACTGTAGCAGACCCACTTGTTTGAAGCAATCCAACGCTTCCTCTAGACAGGGCAGACCAGCAATAGCTTCAACATCAAGGCGCTTGTGCGGGAAAATGCGACCTTGGTTGTACAGTATGCAAGAGTAGTAGCTGCGCTGAGGATAGCTCCAGAACCTATCTGATGAAATCCTTTCCCTTGAATAGGGGTTCTTGGAGCTATTGAAGAAAGTATTATCTGCCCTGAAGCTATTGATGTTGAAGGAACCAGGTGCTGATGCAGGACCTGGGAACCTTGGCATTCTTGGGATTGGCTTCTGAACCTGAGGCCTGTGCTGAACATGGTAGTTGAATTGTGGACCGGCAGCAGACTCAGGAACAGAAGTGTCAGGATCAGTAGCTTCGCTGTCTTCTGAAGCTTTTGGTGGGGAGGGCTCCACATTAGCTTCAATGTTAGTTGTGACAGCCTCACGATTTCCATCCTCCGCTTGACTAGTTGGAGGGTCTGTCACAAGCACGTTCTCCTGGAGAACTGCTTCTTGGTGGAGCAGGGGAGTGGGATCTTGTGGTACTTCATCTGTGGCTGATGCAGCCGGAATGTCTTCAGCAGAGACTTGAGGCCTTGGACCTTTGCGAAGCCTGCGGAACGCAGACGACGCCTGTGGAGTTGGAGTGGGCTGGGCCTCAAAGTCTTCTTCCTCTTGTGGGCGATCCGCCCATGAAGCACCCTGTGCAATTGGCGTCAGTGGACGACCAACACTGATGAGTTCGCTGTGTTCTAACTGAGGAAGGGCTGCATCATCTTCTACATTGTCACGATGACCAATGTCTTCAGCAGCGATGGGATCCACTGCTGGAATGTCTTCAGCTTCAGGAGCCCCTGTGGAAGCAGGCTCATGAACCGTCAGTTGACGTTCTGCGTCAGGGTGAACCATAGAAATGGGTTCAACTATCAAGGGCTCTGTGGGAGCAGCCCGAGCTTCCTTGGTCTTTCACTTTTTCTGAGTGGGGGCAGAAGGAGAGGCTTCAGAGTGTTTCCTCTTCCGGGCTTCAGCCTCTGCAGTTCTCGTCTTCTTGAGCTCTGAAGCGGTTGACCGGCTCTTTGGCTTCGAGCCAGTCGTTGCAGTTGGGAAGACAAGCGGAACTGCTTCCTGCCTTGGTGCCTCTGGTTCAGCTGGAACAGTCTTCTTTTTCTTTGCGGCCATCTTGGGGTCGATGCCAGGACGCCCAAGTGCCTTGCGCTTCTCAGCCTCATTGTAGGCTTGCACACATCTGTCAGCCAGAGTCTTCATCCGCTCACGTGAACCCTAAGCTTCTGCACGCTTCTTCATAAAGTTTTCCTTTAGCTCACGCAACATGATCTTGAAGCTCTTCACTTCTTGAACGCTGAGCTTGGCCATATGCTTCTTGAACTGAGCCTTTTCATGATCAATTTTTTGCTTCAGTTCAACAATGTGCTGGGCAATAGCAAGTTCTGAAGCAATAGCGCCTTGGAAGGCGACGCTGAGGCCAACGGGCAGCTGTAGATCTTCAAAGCTGATGTTTGGTGTGGCAAACCACTCGTCAATGAAGTTGTGGATGATGGCGACATCAAAGAGAGGCAGATTGTTGAAGATTTCTGCTTCTTCTTTGCTCTTGATGAGTTGCTCAAGAGCGTCATCTCCAAGATCTTCATCACTTGACAGATCAATGGTTTCACTGCGCAGAATGGCAGCAGCTGCGAGCTCTTTGCCGGTGTGTGGCTGAGGCATCTTGGCCTTCTGGGGCTTGGAGACGCGGGATACTTCTTCAGACTGCACACTGTCTTCAGGAGGTGCAGTTGCCAATGGCTTCGCCCTTGAGATTTTTGGTGAAGGGGCCGGCTTTGAAGCTTTTGACTTCTTCGACAGCTTTGGCTTTGGTACTGCAGGCACTGCAGGCGCTTCATCAGACTCAGTATCAGCTGCAGGCTCATTCACTTCAGTCCCTTGAACCAAGATGTAGGTGATGAGGCCTTCAAGGTTTGCATACAGACCGATGACATTGGGTTCTGCTTCTCGTGTGCCATCTGCCCTTGGTGCTGAGGGACCAGGGTTGAAGTCTAACCCAAATTTCTTCTTGTTCTGCTTCGCTGAGTTTTGGGCAAACTGGAAGTTGCGCTTGAACAGATTGTCGTCACGACACCAGAGTAGTGACGACGGATGTGCATCATCAGGCTGTGGCCCACGGACCATGCATGGATAGAAGCTTTGGGCAATAGCTTCATCTCTGGACCTGGGTACAAGATTCTTGTATAAGATGTCTCCCCACGGTCTTTTTATGGCACTTTTCTCAGCATACTCTTGGGTTGTGAAGCGGTATTTGAACCATTGTTCTGCCCAATAGCGTCAAATCCATTGGATTCGGGTCTTGCGCTGACCATAATTCTCTTCAGGATCTGTTTTATACATTTCTGCCAGTTCATCAGGCAGATCTTTGGATGTTCCTCCACATCGCTGTCTGCCCCCTTCCTTGCTACTGTTTCTGAAGCCATAAACCTTAACTTGGAAGGCTTCAAGACATTCAAAGGCTTCAAAGGCTTTCTTTTGCTGGACCAACAGGAACTGGCTTCAGGAGAATTTATGTGATGCTGTAAGAATTCACACTGAGAACTGCTAGACGGAGTGGGAGATGAGGCCGAGCAGTTCACTCGTCCGTGCCCTAACTTGGCGATGGAGGAGACCTACGGCGACGGCGGAGAGGACGATGTCCGCAGTCGGCGTGAAGACGGCGTCGGAGAGGTTGCGGCAGCGAAGCGCTTCGTCGCCGGCGTCATCGAGAGCTAGCGGTGGCGCTAGGGTTCGTGCGAGGGTGGAAGAAGAGATAGTTACCGCTGTGAGTGTGTATTTATAGGCACAAGGGTGGCACTGTGCTATTAGACAGGTGCCCCTGGCGATTCGCATCTGAGGAACGCGTGGCCAGTTTGCGGAAGTTTGGTGTTTGTTCCACGTCCCACGCACGCCTGGATTGTCGGGTGGTCGTTCCTGCTTCTCCGGATTTTATGTGGAGGAATGAGCATTGAAAACGGACTTTATGGTTGTCTCTATATCTTCTGCTGACAAGGACGCAGTGAAGACATTCGACAGTTTCAATAGAATGCATATGACTTAGAGAGATAGAGTTTGAGATAGAAAGCATAGAGAAGTTTGGGGTCCGATCACATTCACTTAGTTCAAAAGATTCAACACGAAGACATAGCTATAAGTGAATGTTGTAGAGGACAGAACACTAGCATATATATATATATATATATATATATATATATATATATATATATCTATAGTCAACATAGTGAAGATAATCATGAAAATGTGTTGAGTTCGAAGCCAAACCAAATGTGAAGACATTGCAAGGTAACACCATGAGAGAAACACTTCAAAATAGAACGTTTGGTGGTGGCGTTACCCACCGTATAGGAAGTATTAGACCCAGACACGGCGCACAATTATCATGGCGCTCCGAAGTCAAATTCCACATTAATGTATTCACACTTAGAATGTATGTCTTCATTGATTGAAGATATACTTCACTTCGTGTGTTGCACATCTAAGTCATCAATGTGCATAAGGGTTAGGATGTGTGCCTGATCATAGGACATTTGAGGATTCCAGGATATTTAGCTCACACCGTAACTTGCAAAACCTCTTCTCATCCAAGGGCTTGGTGAAGATATCTGCCAATTGCTCTTCAGTGTTGACGTGTATGATATCAATGTCTTCCTTCACAACATGATCTCTGAGAAAGTGATGACAAATTTCAATGTGCTTTGTCTTCGAGTGCTGAACTGGGTTGTTGGCAATCTTGATGGCGCTTTCATTGTCGCAGTAAAGTGGCACTTGCTTCAGATGAATGCCATAGTCCTTGAGTGTTTGCTTCATCCACAGAAGCTGAGCGCAGCAAGATCCAGCAGCAATGTATTCAGATTCAGCAGCGGAGAGAGATACACAGTTCTGCTTCTTTGAAGACCAACATACAAGTGATCGTCCCAGAAAGTGACATGTGCCTGATGTAGACTTGCGATCAACTTTGTCACCAGCATAATCAGCATCCGAGAATCCAACCAAATCAAACTCTGAGCCCTTTGGATACCATAATCCTAGAGTTGGGGTGTGAGCCAAATATCGAAGAATTCGCTTCACAGCTAAGTGATGCGACTCCTTTGGTGCCGCTTGAAATCGAGCACACATGCAAACACTAAGCATAATATCTGGCCTAGATGCACATAGATAAAGTAAAGAACCAATCATGGAGCGGTATACCTTTTGATCGAACTCTTTACCATTGTCGTCAGGACCCAGATGATGTTTGGCTGGCATTGGTGTTGTGAAGCCTTTGCAGTCTTGCATACCGAACTTCTTCAGGCAATCTTTGAGATACTTCTCTTGAGATATGAAGATGCCATTGCGTTGTTGTCGTATTTGAAGACCAAGGAAGAATTTCAGCTCCCCCATCATGGACATCTGATATTGCTCTTGCATCATATATCCAAACTCTTCACTGTACTTCTGATTGGTGCAGCCGAAGATAATGTCATCCACATATATTTGGCACACAAACAGTTCACCATCATATGTCTTCGTGAAAAGAGTGGGATCTAGGGAACCAGGTATGAAGCCTTTGCTCTTCAGGAAGTATTTGAGTGTGTCATACCAGGCCCTAGGGGCTTGTTTGAGGCCATACAGTGCCTTGTTGAGCTTGTATACCATGTCAGGATGTTTTGGATTTTCAAAGCCAAACGGTTGTGCAACATACACTTCTTCTTCAATCTTGCCATTGAGAAAGGCACTCTTCACATCCATTTGATATAGAAGTATGTTATGATGATTTGCATAGGCCAGCAGTATGCGTATGGCTTCAAGCCTAGCCACAGGAGCAAATATTTCATCAAAGTCAATGCCTTCCACTTGAGTATATCCTTGAGCAACGAGACGAGCTTTGTTTCTGACAACTTGACCATGCTCATCTTGCTTGTTGCGGTATATCCATTTGGTGCCTATTATGTTGTGCTTCCGTGGATCAGGATGCTTAACCAGTTCCCATACATTATTCAGCTCAAACTGTTGAAGCTCTTTTTGCATAGCTTGAATCCATTCAGGTTCCATGAAGGCTTCTTCAACTTTCTTGGGTTCTGATATTGAGACGAATGCGAAGTGCCCACAGAAATTTGCTAGATGAGTTGCCCTTGAACGAGTGAGTGGACCAAGTGCATTGATGCTATCAATTATTCTTTGAATCTGCACTTCATTGGCAACGCGAGGATGTACAGAGCGAAGACTTTGCTCTTGCCACTGTCGTTGTTGGAAGGAATGTCTTCAGGCTGAGCAATGTCTTCATGTTGATCAGGTGCTAAAATGATAAGTTCTTCTTCAGGATGAGCTTCAGAAGGTATAATCTCTCCAGTTCCCATTAGCTTGATTGATTCACTGGACGGAACTTCATCTAGCACACTTGGCAGCTGCTCTCTTTGTGATCCGTTGGTCTCATCGAACCGCACATCCACTGTTTCAACCACTTTGTAATGAAAGAGATTGAAGACTCTGTAGGAGTGCGAATCCTTTCCATATCCAAGCATAAAACCCTCATGTGCTTTTGGTGCAAATTTTGAGGTGTGATGTGGGTCCTTGATCCAGCACCTTGTGCCAAATACTCTGAAGTAACTGACATTTGGCTTTTTGCCAGTAAGGAGCTCATAAGATGTCTTGTTCAGTAGCTTGTGAAGATAAACACGATTGATTGTATGACATGCAGTATCAATGGCTTCGGGCCAGAATTTTCTTGGAGTCTTGTATTCATTGAGCATCGTTCTGGCCATCTCAATTAGTGTTCTGTTCTTGCGTTCGATGACGCCATTCTGCTGTGGCGTGTACGGGGCTGAGAATTCATGTGTGATGCCCAAGGTATCAAGATATGTATCAAGGCCAGTGTTCTTGAATTCAGTGCCATTGTCACTTCTGATGTGCTTTATCTTGGCGCCAAAATTGTTCATAGCACGATTGGCGAAGCGTCTGAAGACACCTTGCACTTCAGTCTTGTAAAGGATTATGTGCACCCAAGTATATCTAGAATAATCATCAACAATAACGAAGCCATAGAGGCAAGCAGTAGTAGTTAGAGTTGAGTAATGAGTGGGACCGAAAAGATCCATGTGGAGCAGTTCGAAGGGTTGAGTAGTAGTCATGATTGTCTTCGAGGGATGTTTGGCCCTCGTCATTTTCCCTGCTTCACAGGCACCGCATAAATGGTTTTTCTTGAACTTGACGCCCTCGATGCCTATGACATGCTTCTTCTTCGCGAGGGTGTGGAGGTTCCTCATGCCAGCATGTCCAAGCCTCCGATGCCATAGCCAGCATTCTGAAGCCTTTGCTAGAAGACATACTGCAAGTTGTGGCCCTGCTGAGAAATCTACCACGTACAGATCATCTTTTCGATACCCTTCAAACACTAGAGACTTGTCAGATTCCTTTAGTACAAGGCAACGATATTTTCCAAACATTACGATCATGTTCAAATCGCAAAGCATTGAGACAGACATTAAGTTGAAGCCAAGGGATTCAACAAGCATGACTTTATCCATGTGTTGATCCCTTGAGATTGCAACTCTACCTAGACCCAATACCTTACTTTTACCAGTGTCAGCAAATGTGATGTGACTCTTGTCGGATGGACGTAAGGTTGAGTCCATAAGAAGACTTCTTTTGCCAGTCATGTGATTTGTACACCCACTGTCAATAATCCATTCTGAAGACGCTGGTGTCGTACCCTACAGTGCAGTTAGGGGGATAGGCTTCACCAAGAGCATTGTGAAGCAAAAACATTTGACGAACCAGTGGGTTATGAAAGCTTAGATCCAGGTTAGGACTAATAGGGAGAGTAGCAAGCGATTCAGGTACGAAGTACATAGTAAGACCATTTGGGCATTTGATCTTGCGCCCTACAAGATGTTTAAGGTCCCCAGCAATAGCGTCAGACGATTTTGGTTTTCTGCTGGAGACCATTCCCTGCAAAAGAGAGTTAAGCCTTCTTAACCACCCACATCTTCAAGGGTGGCTTAGAAGCAATAAGTCTAAGTGCAGCATCTGAGAATTTTGGCTTTGAAGCCTTAGCAAACAGTCTTGCAGGTGGACAATAGTACTCATAAGAATAAGCAGAATAGTTCTTGGTCTTATGAACATAGCGGTTTGATGAACCGCTCTCATATTCATATGACTGAGTATGGTCTCCCTGCAAAACATTTGCGTTAGTGCGACTCAGGTGAGTCCTCTGTTTGTATGAAGCCTTTGGACCGTATGAAGCCTTTGGTCTGAGGTTTGTCTTCTTCAAGTGAGGTGTCATGAAGACATTCACAGGAAGATTTTCCAGACACTTCTTCGGAACCCAGATCTTCTTCATAGGCGGTCCATCCCTGCAGTTAGTACCAATGTACCTGGCAAACACTTCACCATTCTGATTCTTAAACAGTATATAGTTTGCATCAAAGGATTCATCAATGATAATGGGGTTAGCACAAGTGAAGCCAGTTAGATTGGATGGATCTGCTAAAGGTTCCTTTGCAGCAACCCACATGGTTTTGGGGTACTGCTCAGGTTTCCAGTAAGAGCCATCTGCATTCATTTTCCTTACGAACCCAACACCCTCTTTCCTAGGGTTTCGGTTCAGAATCTGCTTTTTGAGGACATCACATAGTGTCTGATGCCCTTGAAGACTTCTGTACATCCCTGTTTCAAGCAATGTCTTCAACCTAGCATTCTCATCAGCAATAGCGGTGGTATCCTCAACAGAGGGGTTAGTTACCGCATCAACAGTTGAAGATATTGCAACAGCAGTAGCAGTAGAACATTCAGCAACAGAATTAGCATTATCACGCTCAATGCATTTAAGGCATGGTGGTTCAAATCCTTCCTGAGCGGGACTGATCTGTTTGGCGCAAAGTGACTCGTTTTCCGTTTGAAGATCTTCATGAACCACTCTCAATTTCTCAAGATCTTGCTTCCTTTGAAGATAATCATAGGAAAGCTTTTCATGAGTTGTTGAGAGAGTTTCATGACAATTTTCAAGTTCCTGATATTTAATGTGAAGATTTTTTATGTCTTCAATTAAGGATTCAGATCGAGTCATTTCAGCACCCAACAGATCATCGCTTCTGTCTAACAGTTTTTGAATATGTTCCATAGCTTTCTGTTGTTCAGTTGCAATTTTAGCAAGTGTTTTGTAGCTAGGTTTTGAAACACAATCAGATTCATCGTCACTAGATGTTTGATAGTGAGTAGTGCGTGTGTTTACCTTAGCACCACGTGCCATGAAGCAGTAGGTTGAAGCGGAGCAGTCCTTGTCATTTGCATCGGTGTCGGTGATGAAGTCATTGTCTTCAGTGTTGAAGATGGACTTGGCAACATATGTTGTAGCCAGACTTGTGACGCTTGAGTCGGATTCCTCTTCAGACTCCACCTCCGCCTCCTCAGAAATAGACTCCTCCTCTGAATCCATTTCCTTGCCAACAAACGCACGTGCCTTGCCAGATGAGCTCTTCTTGTGTGATGAAGACTTTGAGGAAGACTTGGAAGAAGACTTTGAGTATTTCTTCCTCTTCTTGTCGTCAGAGTCATATTCCTTGCTCTTCTTCTTCTTTTTGTTCTCATTGTCCCACTATGGACACTCAGAGATGAAGTGGCCAAGTTTCTTACACTTGTGACATGTTTTCTTCTTGTAGTCATGAGCAGGAGCTTCATCATTCCTTGAACTTGATCGGGAAGACTTTCTGAAACCTTTCTTCTTCGTGAATTTTTGGAACTTCTTGACAAGCATAGCAAGTTCCCTTCCAATGTCTTCAGGATCATCAGAACTGCTATCAGATTCTTCTTCAGATGAGGAGACAGCTTTTGCCTTCAAGGCACGAGTTCGCCCATAGTTTGGACCGTAGATATCTCTTTTCTCCGAAAGCTGAAACTCATGTGTATTGAGCCTCTCAAGTATGTCAGACGGATCGAGTGTCTTGAAATCAGGACGTTCTTGGATCATCAGGGCTAGGATGTCAAACAAACTATCAAGTGATCTCAGCAGCGTCTTGACGACTTCGTGTTTGGTAATCTCAGTGGCGCCGAGGGCTTGAAGCTCATTTGTGATGTCAGTGAGTCGGTCAAATGTGTGCTGGACATTCTCACTGTCATTTTGCTTGAAGCGGTTGAAGAGATTGCGAAGGACACTGATTCTTTGATCTCTCTGGGTTGAGATGCCTTCATTGACCTTGGAGAGCCAGTCCCAGACCAGCTTGGATGTCTTCAAGGCACTCACACGGCCATACTGTCCTTTGGTCAGATGACCACAGATGATGTTCTTGGTAGTAGAGTCCAGTTGAACGAATTTCTTGACATCAGCAGCAGTGACACCTTCTCCAACCTTGGGAACGCCATTCTCGACGACATACCATAGGTCGACGTCAATGGCTTCAAGATGCATACGCATCTTATTCTTCCAGTAGGGATATTCAGTTCCATCAAAGACGGGGCATGCAGCGGAGACTTTAATTATCCCTGCAGTCGACATAGCTAAAACTCCAGGTGGTTAAACCGAATCACACAGAACAAGGGAGCACCTTGCTCTGATACCAATTGAAAGTGCGTTATATCGACTAGAGGGGGGGGGTGAATAGGCGATTTTTATGAAAGTCTTCAAAACGTGGAAGTTATGAAGACAAACAGTAGAGATATGCCTATTACTATGCAGCGGAAGTTAGACTACACTAGGCAAGCCATGTTCAAGTATCAACTGAGTGAAAGCACAGTGACAAATAGCTGTAGTGTAATAAGGATCAGGTAGGAAGATACTATGAAGCCAAACAGATCATACACTCACGTTGTGAAGACAAAAGATAGAACAGACACGCAATGACTTCACAATGAGTGATCAGTAAGTAAAAGGAAGTGAAGATGAAACTAGTGACTCGTTGAAGACAATGATGTGTTGGACCAGTTCCAGTTGCTGTGACAACTATACGTCTGGTTGGAGCGGCTAGGTATTTAAACCTTAGGACACACAGTCCCGGACACCCAGTCCTGAACACGCAGCTCAGGACACCAAGTCCTCACCGTATTCTCCTTGAGCTAAGGTCACATAGTCCTCGCCCAATCACTCTAGTAAGTCTTCAAGGTAGACTCCCAAACCTTCACAGACTTCGTTCACTGGCAATCCACAATGTCTCTTGGATGCTCTGAACGCGACGCCTAACCGTCTGGGGATGCACAGTCCTCAAGTGTAATAAGTCTTCAGATCACACAGCCAAGAAGACTTAAGTGATGCCCAATTCTCTCTGGCTCTGGTGGTTAGGGCTTTATCCTCGCAAGGAATTCTCTCTCAAAGGCTTCGAGGTGGGTTGCTCTCAAACGACAAAAGCCGTACTCTCAATCTGAGCAGCCAACCGTTTATGGTTGTAGGGGGTGGGCTATTTATAGCCACTTGGCAACCCGACCTGATTTGTCCGAAATGACCCTGGGTCACTAAGGAACTGACACGTGTCTCAATGGTCAGATTTCAAACTCTCATGGCAACTTTACTTGGGCTACAAGCAAAGCTGACTTGTCCGGCTCTGGACAAGATTCGTTCTCATTGTCTTCACTCGAAGACATAGGTTTTTGGTTTAGGCATCACTTCAGTCATTCTGACTGGTTCTCCTGGACCCCACTTAACAGTACGGTGGTTCCTATGACTCAACACAAAAGAAAAAGAACTACGAAAGATCTAAGTCTTCGAGCTCCATAGGCTTCATATCGTGTCTTCTTTTGTCATAGTCTTCAATGTGAATATCTTCATATACCACCTTTGACTTCAATGTCTTCATACATTTTTAGGGGTCATCTCTGGTAGTAAAACCGAATCAATGAGGGACTTCTACCTGTGTTATCCTGCAATTCTCACAAACACATTAGTCCCTCAACTAGGTTTGTCGTCAATACTCCAAAACCAACTAGGGGTGGCACTAGATGCACTTACACGGTTCATCTGTTCGAAAACGCGAAACACCGGGGATACTTTCCCAGATGTTTTCCCCCTTCGCCGGTATCACCTCCTACCGTGTTAGGGCACACCCGACACCGTTACTTATCATGTCATGCATCGATATGCATCTGTTTGCATTGTATTCATTGTTTCTTCCCCCTCTTCTCTTCGGTAGACTACGAGACCGACGATGCTGCTGCCCCGGTCAACTACGGTGTTGACGACCCCTCCTTCTTGCCAGAGCAACCAGGCAAGCCCCCCCCTTGATCACGAGATATCGCATATTCCTTCTCTCTACTTCTTGCATTAGAGTAGTGTAGCATGTTACTGCTTTCGGTTAATCCTATTCTGCTGCATAGCCTGTCCTTGCTACTACTGTTGTTACCTTTACCTGCAATCCTACATGCTTAGTATAGGATGCTAGTATTCCATCTGTGGCCCTACGTTCTTGTCCGTCTGCTGTGCTATACTATCGGGCCGTGATCACTTGGGAGGTGATCACGGGTTTATACTTTATACTTTATACATGATACATGTGGTGACTAAAGTCGGGTCGGCTCGTGGAGTACCCGCGAGTGATTCACAGATTGGGGGTTGAAAGGACCTTTGTCCCGACGGCCCTCTGGTTGGATCTTTGTGGCGGAGCGACATGGCAGGTTGAGATTACCTAGGTGAGAGGTGGGCCTGGCCCTATCGGCGTTCGCGGTTACTTCAAAATAACACGCTTAAAGAGATCTTGGTATTTGATCTGAGTCTGGCCACTGGCCTATACGCACTAACCAACTATGTGGGAACAGTTATGGGCACTCAACGTCGTGGTATAAGCCGAAGCCTTCTTGACGTCAGCGACTAAGCGGCGCGCGCCGGGTTGGACCGCATAACGCAACTTCCTTTGTAATGGAGGTTGCTAGGTCTGCTCACCGGCCGCGTTCGCAACATGTAGGAATAGCCCAACGCAACGCTCAGGTGACATTGGAGTATCTAGGTGATATTAGGGTTTTGGTTGATTTGTGTCTTAAGGTGTTATTCTAGTACGAACTCTAGGGTTGTTTGTGGCACTTATAGGAATGGCCCAACGGATTGATTGGAAAGAATAACTTTGAGGTGGTTTCGTACCCTACCATAATCTCTTTGTTTGTTCTCCGCTATTAGTGACTTTGGAGTGAATCTTTGTTGCATGTTGAGGGATAGTTATATGATCCAATTATGTTATTATTGTTGAGAGAACTTGCACTAGTGAAAGTATGAACCCTAGGCCTTGTTTCCTATCATTGCAATACCGTTTATGCTCACTTTTACCACTTGCCACCTTGCTGTTTTTATATTTTAAGTTTACAAAAACCTATATCTACCATCCATATTGCACTTGTATCACCATCTCTTCGCCGAACTAGTGCACCTATACAATTTACCATTAAATTGGGTGTGTTGGGGACACAAGAGACTCTTTGTTATTTGGTTGCAGGGTTGCTTGAGAGAGACCATCTTCATCCTACGCCTCCCACGGATTGATAAACCTTAGGTCATCTACTTGAGGGAAATTTGCTACTTCCTACAAACCTCTGCACTTGGAGGCCCAACAACGTCTACAAGAAGAAGGTTGTGTAGTAGACGATCACGGGTTTATACTATATACTTTATACATGATACATGTGATGACTAAAGTCGGGTCGGCTCGTGGAGTACCCGCGAGTGATTCACGGATTGGGGGCTGAAAGGACCTTTGTCCCGACGGCCCTCTGGCTGGATCTTTGTGGTGGAGCGACATGGCAGGTTGAGACTACCTAGGTGAGTGGTGGGCCTGGCCCTGTCGGCGTTCGCGGTTACTTCAAAATAACACACTTAATGAGATCTTGGTATTTGATCCGAGTCTGGCCACTGGCCTATACGCACTAACCAACTACGCGGGAACAGTTATGGGCACTCGACGTCGTGGTATCAGCCGAAGCCTTCTTGACGTCAGCGACTGAGCGGCGCGCGCCGGGTTGGACCACGTAATGCAACTTCCTTTGTAATGGAGGTTGCTAGGTCTGCTCACCGGCCGCGTTCGCAACGTGCAGGTGTGCAATGGGCGATGGGCCCAGACCCCTGCGCCATAGGATTTAGACCGGCGTGCTGACCTCTCTGTTGTGCCTAGGTAGGGCTACGACGTGTTGATCTTCCGAGGCTGGGCATGACCCAGAAAAGTGTGTCTGGCCAAATGGGATCGAGCGTGTTGGGTTATGTGGTGCACCCCTGCACGGAAGTTTATCTATTCGAATAGCCGTGATCTTCGGTAACAGGACGAACCGGAGTTGTACCTTGACCTTATGACAACTAGAACCGGATACTTAATAAAACACGCCCTTCCAAGTGACAGATATAACCCGGTGATCGCTCTCACACAGGGCGACGAGGGGAGGATCGCCGGGTAGGTTATGCTATGCGATGCTACTTGGTGAACTTACCATCTACTCTCTTCTACATGCTGCGAGATGGAGGCTGCCAGAAGCGTAGTCTTCGACATGACTAGCTATCCCCCTCTTATTCTGGCATTCTGCAGTTCAGTCCACCGATATTGCCCCTTTACACAGATACACTTGCATATGTAGTGTAGATCCTTGCTTGCGAGTACTTTGGATGAGTACTCACGGTTGCTTTTCTCCCTCTTTTCCCCTTTCCCTTCTACCTGGTTGTCGCAACCAGATGCTGGAGCCCAGGAGCCAGACGCCACCGTCGATGACGACTCCTACTACACTGGAGGTGCCTACTACTACGTGCATGCCGCTGACGACGGTCAGGAGTAGTTTAGGAGGATCCCAGGCAGGAGGCGTGCGCCTCTTTCGATCTGTATCCCAGTTTGTGCTAGCCATCTTATGGCAACTTGTTTAACTTATGTCTGTACTCAGATATTGTTGCTTCCGCTGACTCGTCTATGATCGAGCACTTGTATTCGAGCCCTCAAGGCCCCTGACTTGTATTATGATGCTTGTATGACTTATTTTATTTTAGAGTTGTGTTGTGATATCTTCCCGTGAGTCCCTGATCTTGATCGTACACGTTTGCGTGTATGATTAGTATACGATTGAATCGGGGGCGTCACAAGTTGGTATCAGAGCCGACTGCCTGTAGGAATCCCCCTTTCCAACTCCTTGGCCGAAGTCGAGTCTAGACATTGCAAAACTTTTACTAACATGGTTGTGTGTCTTACGGGCACACATCGCCATTGGGTGGTAGTAGGATCTTTTATTCCTCGACCTATACTCTGGGACTCTGACATATCTTCTATTCGGGTTAAACGATTTTACTAACTCCGACTCTAGGTTCTTGGTAATACTTTCTCCCGGAGAGCCCCTTATTACAGATGATCGTCTGCTGCACCAGAAGAATCCAAAGATACTCTTCGATGTTCTCTTGAGACTTTATGGCATCGCTTTTGCAATTCCCTTCCATCGATAAACCCCTATGGATAACCACGTATACTCGCCATTCATACAATGCTTCCCAGTTGATCTTGTTATTACAAGATACCCCGAAATTCTCTCTGTTGTTCCGAAAATCCTTTGAGCTTACTGCCTTGCTGTTCTTTGCCACATGAATACCACCATGGATAATTTCTAGCTCCGGATATTTGCTCATCCCCAGTTGATTCATGTATTTCACAAAAGTCTTCAAAATACTATTTGAACTTCCGAAAATCCTGAGTAGCCTATTGCTCTTGAAATTCTTACTTGCTTGCATTATGGTTAATCCCATAAGTCTATAATCTTATTGGCATCCCTTGTCATTATCATTTTGAGTTCATTGATTCAAAATGTTGCGAATGCTCGCCATCCTCAATCAGATCCTAGAAGTCATCCTTCCGGCTCAGACGTCGTTTTAAACATGAGCTGGTTATCGACCAATCAAATTGTCGTTGATTGTACCCCTAAGTCTATTCGACTGATCCATTCTTAATGAGAGCGTTGGCTCCTGATCCCCTGATTTGGAAATGATAATTCCCTTGCATTTGAGCTTTGGATTAGTCAGTTGTTTTGATAATCCGATGCCCTTTCGTTCCTTCTTCCTTTGATAGAGTACCAATACTCGCATCAGCTCTGTTGTAGACCATAAGACCCATTGTTGGATTATTATCCGACAACGTCCTTCATATTCAATAAGCTTGAGAGCCTTTCCTCGGATACATAATGCCTTTGGTAAATTGTATCCCCTGCTTTCTCAAGCATGCTATACTATTGAGCTTGTGTTAATTATTCTTGAGATTTGTGGTATAAGCTCCTAAGATGCCCCGATGGGTTGAACCTATTCCTTCCCCAAACCGTATGGACCTGAAAGTTTTCGCGAGTCATACTCTTCTGTTGCTTCACCAAATAAAATTTCAACACTACAACCTTTTCGAAAACGAGAAGTGAATGAAAGGTTATGCATTGCAGAAGTGGGAGTCGACCTTGAACTTTGTGTTCATGCCCATGGACACGATGTAGATCTTATCATGGAAGCTTCTCTTAAATTGATTATTCCCTTGATATAAGTTCTAATTATATCTGGGATCTGGTCTCTTGCAATCATGGTTCCGGCCATATTGATATTCTTTGATTCCTTCTCTCAGGCAAGTTAAAGTACTTGTCTTCTGCAGACCAATACATCTCTGCGACCTCTGTTTTGATCTTCCTTCGAGTATTACCCTCCGTTATCTCGAGAATATTAAAGAACTGTGTTGCTTCCTATGAGTCTTCATCTAATGCCGCTTCTCATCGATTTCAGATTTTCCCTGGGTTCTGAGTTATTAGCCACTCGAGAACACCGATAAGTGAATCAATTCCGCACTCCGATTCAATAACTCTAAGTAATTTTCATTGCTTATGAGTTTAATAATCTTTCAACTCATCCTAGCCTAATCGGCTACATCATTATTGTGCCAATTTTAACTGTACTACCTGGTCCTTCCCGGAGCACAACTTTCGACGATGAGCTAAACTTACGTCGATCTTCCTTGTCATATCATTTCGCCTTGAACATCAAGCTTGATTTCAAGTTCGTGTCGTACCCTTGGTTCCAATAACTTTTGCTTCACCAGTCCTTTGACTTGATGTCATCGATGTTCGATTACATCTTCATGAAACCTCTCGACAAATGTGTCGTGATCATCATCTACATTCTGAGCGTTTCCAGGATATCAATCGAATTCATGATGAGAGATATCATCCTTACCCCTTGATAATTTGGGTTATCATCGACAACATTATTGCATTCCCTCCAACACGAAACTTGTTCTTGTTTTGTGTTGTATCTTGATTCCCTTGCTATCTAGCTTAGGTTATGTTCTACCTTCTAGTATTACTGTCTTCTATATCAAGAATGTTGTGAGGATTGCTCCACCTCTTAAGAATTCTTGGTATAGTGATACTTCTCCCCATCATCATTCTTTCTTGGTCCCCGTGTTGGTTCTAATTGGGGTACCAACAAGTGAACGGTGATGTTCGGATTCTGCACTTCTAGCAACCCTAGTGCTTTGAAGTTAATAATCGACAATTCATTCTTAGCCTATCGGTTATTGGATCACCATTCTGACAATTGATCAGGCTACCTATGCCCATATTTCGGGCGCACCTTTCAACCAAAGTTTAATTATGTATGTTTTTCCTCTAGCATACATCATTATATCATTTGATATGACAAATGTTATCTCCTTGTTCACATAATTGTGGAAATCCATCTTTTTGGAAATCTCGATGATATGTCGCTGAGTCCATCAGCCACCTCCTCATCCTCTCCTTGGTTTAAAGTTGAACTCTGGTTTCGGGACCTGCTTCCATAGTCCGTTTCCCGAGAATCTTACAATGTCATTTCGTCAATTTGTGTTGCACCTTTTCTTTTTAGGAATCCCATGTCTGAGTTATCTTGACACCAATCAGATCTGAATCTCGGTCAGATATGATGGTTGGAACATATTTTCAAGAGTTATAACATTGCTCCTCATATGACCCGGTAAGGTGATGTTATGCACACCTGACCGGAGGACCAAGTGTCATAGTTTCTTTTTTAACAAGGTTAACCATTTTTCCGTGAGGAAACTGAATGCCTTGTTTAATAAGTTTATCCTGATGGATCCTTCGTGTATCCAAGTCCGACCTTTGCTTGAAGACCATGTCAATGCTATCTCGAAGCATGTATGTGGTACTCCTATCATCAATAAGAACACTTGAAGCACAATGCTAAATTTTCTTAATGTAATTATCCAAACATCATTGTATGGGTAATGTCATGAAATTTCTCTCCCCTTTCCTAAAGGGTTTTCTATAATTATATCATGTCATGGGTATGATGCTCTGCTTGTCCTTTGGGAAGGATATACCCCTGAATTATGTGTTTAAACACATTTTCCTTTCCATTGTTCTGTTTAATCTGATAATCACATTTTCCTTTCCATTGTTTTGTTTAACCTTCTTGAGGTTTATATGATCTAAGCAGTAATAAGTCACTGCTTTTGTAAGCACCTCGGTGTACAACTCTGTCAGTAAGAACCTGTTACTATTGTTGATGACATTCCGGTAACCACCGATGGACGAGAACTTTGCCTATTGGCCCGCCTCGTTCAACGAGCAGGAAAGTGGTTCTCTTTGTCCCTCGCCCTTGGTACCAACGTTGTTGCCAACATAAATGGCAGGCTACCCTCTGACATACCTTACTATCGTGATCGTGCAAGTTGTCAGCACCCCTTTCTACTTTTAACCCACATGGTAGGCCCTTAACCCACAGTTCCACATGATCGAAACCTGACTCTCCTGTACCCCTGTTCCCAAGGTTGTTCCTCACGCGTGGCCTCATATTTATTTCATGAGCCACCTTACGAGAGATCCTCAATTCTGGTATCAGACACAATACTTATTCCGGTTGCTACGAACCCCTTTCACACCCTGTTTCAGGCACCGAACGATTGCCTGCCCGCTCGAAACATCTCATGATACCTTCTTACGTTACTCTCGATATTTTCTAAGGTTTCAATTCGAGAGTTACTTTCCGCCACCTTCCCCGATGTTATCTACCAGATAGTCAACCTTGCAAGGGTCCGTTCTCCCGGAATACCCCTCTTATTTTTCCGTAAGTACGATGAAGATCCTGAAGGAAAAATGACAACTTTGTCACGATGCCATGAAACAGAGAACTAAAGACATCAACGAAAAGGATCGACTACTTCGGGAAGAGCAATCAAGACCGAGAAGATTTGTTAGAATTTCGTAACCAGATCTTTCCCCCTTACTTTACCTCTTAAATCTCGGGACGAGATTTCTTGTAGTGGAGGAGAATTGCGACGCCCGGATAATTAAGCTACAGTAAACCTCTGTTAATGATGCCACGTCACCACGGTTACTGTTGCTAATCTCGCATTAGTTCGAAACCGATTCAAATTCAAATTCAAAATCAAGTCAAACGGTAAAAGTTTTCAAACACTAAAACTAAAATGTTTGGTTTGTGCCAAATAATGCATAGGTATTTATGGTGGAGAAATTGCACTTTTATAAAACGTTAGAATACTCTAAAATGATTAAAATAGTATTCAAAACTATTATTTAAATACTTTTAAATAATAATTAATTACAAAACTATTTTACTTTGGGTAGCAAATTAATGTGGCAGTGGCATAATTGGTAACAACAATTTAGGTGTCACTTTGGTATATTGTTAACACTAGAATAAATAGAAACTAAAAGAAACAAAAATAAAATAAAAATAAAAGTAAAACAAAAATAAAGGAAAGGAAATTCCCCTGCCCCACTGGGCCTTGGCCCACCAGAACCACCAGCCGACCAGCCCAATTGGCCCAGCCGCCCCCACTCATTCCCTTAACCCCCTGGCGCCCGAACCCTAGCCAACCATCGCCACACTTCCCCCTCCCCCTGTCACTCCCCATGTTCCCCCTCCCCTCGATCCAGATCTGGATCGGGGACAAACCACCCCCGCCGCTCGATGCCGTGCGCCGCACCACCGCCGCCCGAGGACGTCGCTAGAGGCCACCTTGCCGAACCTTCCCCGCCGGACTGCCTCCCCGTCGCCGCTCGCCGTCATCCCCGTCCGCCTCCCCATGCCCCACTGCCTGTGCCCTACAATCGTCGTGAGCACCACACCGCTACTCCCTCCTCTTCCCCGCACTGCTACTGCATCATCGACATTGCTCCGTTGCGGCCGCCGCACTCCGCCCCGACCGAGTCCGCCTCCACCGCACCGCGCTCGCCCATCCGGCCATGCCTCTCGCCGCGGCGCCCCTCACCGCAGAACCGCGCCCTGGCCTGCGCCCTCCTTGCCTCGCGTATGCCTCGCGTCTGCCTCGCCGCGCGACGCGCACGCTTCGCCTGCTGCTTGCCGCTGCTGCCCTCACGCCTCGCGGGGCACGTGCCATCCCGCGCGCGCCCGTCCGCCTGCGCCCGTGGCTGCGCCGCGCCTGGCTGCGTCCACGTGCAGACGCGCCCTGCCGCTGCTCTACATCACCCCGTCACCGCGCACGTATGCCAACCCCGGTCGCCGGTGCGCCCTGGCCCTGGCCACACGCGCCCGTCGAGCCCAGCCGCAGCCGCCCACGCTCGTGGTCTTGCCTGGCCTCGTCGCGCCGCCCTGCTCTGGCAGCCACCGCGGCCGCCCCTTCCCTAGTCGCCTCGAGCGTGTGGGCACCCCTTCGCCCGCACCGGACGCCTGCTAACCCGCATCGGCCCCCCTGCGTGAATGACACATGGGGCCCAGCCCCAGAACGTTAAAAAAGAAAAAAAGAATTAAAAATAAATAAATAAAAGTAATAATTAATTAATTAACTTAACTAATTAGGTTTAATTAAAATATATTACCCTAATAACCTAGTTAGACTAAATTAACTAGTTAGTTAATGTAACAGTCAATGACACGGGGGGCCCCACCCCGTGTTGACCAGTCAAACGTTGACTGGTTAACTGGGACCCCCTGGTCCACCTGTCAACCTGTGGTACACTTTTGTGTACGCAGAGCTGGGTGCACCTAGCATTTAGCTATTTAATTTGGAATTAGTTTAATAATAATAAAATTAAAAAATGATTTTAAAACTTTAAAAATCAATAGTAAATAAACTGTAGCTCGGACGGAAAAACTTTGTACATGGAAGTTGCTCAAAACGACGAGACGATTCCGGACACATAGCCGTTCGTCCGCCACATATTCCTAGCATAGCAAACAAGCAACTTTCCCCCTCCGGTTCATCTGTCCGAAAACATGAAACACCGGGGATACTTTCCCGGATGTTTTCCCCCTTCGTCGGTATCACCCGCTACCGTGTTAGGGCACACCTGGCACCGTTACTTATGATGTCATGCATCGATATGCATTTGTTTGCATTGTATTTATTGTTTCTTCCCCCTCTTCTCTCCAGTAGACTACGAGACCGATGCTGCTGCTGCCCCGGTCGACTACGGTGTTGACGACCCCTCCTTCTTGCCAGAGCAACCAGGAAAGCCCCCCCTTGATCACCAGATATCGCCTATTCCTTCTCTCTACTGCTTGCATTAGAGTAGTGTAGCATGTTACTACTTTCGGTTAATCCTATTCTGCTGCATAGCCTGTCCTTGCTACTACTGTTGTTACCTTTACCTGCAATCCTACATGCTTAGTATAGGATGCTAGTATTCCATCTGTGGCCCTACATTCTTGTCCGTCTATTGTGCTATACTATCAGGCCGTGATCACTTGGGAGGTTGATACGTCTCCAACTTATCTATAATTTTTGATTGCTCCATGCTATATTATCTACTGTTTTGGACCATATTGGCTTTATTATCCACTTTTATATTATTTTTGGGACTAACCTATTAACCGGAGGCCCAGCCCAGAATTGCTGTTTTTTTTGCCAATTTCAGTGTTTCGAAAAAAAGGAATATCAAACGGAGTCGAAACGGAACGAAATCAACTGGAGAAGTTATTTTTGGAAGGAAAGCTACCGGAAAAGCTTGGAGTGCACGTCAGGAAAGAAGGGAGGTGCCCACAAGGGTGGGGGGCGCGCCCACCCCCCTAGGGCGCACCTCCCTGCCTCGTGCCCCCCCTTTGGTCCACCGACGTACTTCTTTCACCCATATATATCTACGTACCCTAAAACTTCCAGAACAGAGAATAGATCAGGAGTTCCGCCGCTGCAAGCCTCTGTAACCACCAAAAACCAATCGGGACCATGTTCTGGCACCCTACTGGAGGGGGGAACCCTCACCGGTGGCCATCTTCATCATCCCGATGCTCTCCATGACGAGGAGGGAGTAGTTCACCCTCGAGGCTGAGGGTATGTACCAGTAGCTATGTGTTTGATCTGTCTCTCTCTCGTGTTCTTGATTTGGCATGATCTTGATGTATCGCGAGCTTTGCTATTATAGTTGGATCTTATGTTGCTTTTCCCCCTCTACTCTCTTGTAATGGATTGAGTTTTCCCTTTGAAGTAATCTTATCGGATTGAGTCTTGAAAGATTTGAGAACACTTGATGTATGTGTTGCCGTGTGTATGTGTGGTGACAATGGGATATCACGTGATTCACTTGATGTATGTTTTGGTGATCAACTTGCGGGTTCCGCCCATGAACCTATGCATAGGGGTTGGCACACCGTTTTCATCGTGATTCTCCGGTAGAAACTTTGGGGCACTCTTTGAGGTTCTATGTGTTGGTTGGATAGATGAATCTGAGATTGTGTGATGCATATCGTATAATCATACCCACGGATACTTGAGGTGACATTGGAGTATCTAGGTGACATTAGGGTTTTGGTTGATTTGTGTCTTAAGGTGTTATTCTAGTACGAACTCTAGGGCTGTTTGTGACACTTATAGGAATAGCCCAACGGATCGATTGGAAAGAATAACTTTGAGGTGGTTTCGTACCCTACCATAATCTCTTCGTTTGTGAAAGTGCGTTATATCGACTAGAGGGGGGGGGAATAGGCGATTTTTATGAAATTCTTCACTGAGGAATTTGCTAGTGAGGAAATTCCTTAGCGAAGAACTACTAGCAGCGGAATAAGTACTCAGAAGTAAACATAGCAGAATACATGCATGGTCATCATGATGAAATGAAGACAAACACAGAGTATAGAAAGCGTAAACACATGATAGCACAAGATGAAGACAAACAGACTGAAGAAATTGAACTGAGGAAATTGAGAAAGTCTTCAGTCAAAGTCTTCAAACACAGATATGAACAAACACACAACACAGTAATGAGGAAATGAAAGTGTTGAGGAAATAGAACCAGTTGGCTTGGTGAAGACAATGATTTGGTAGACCAGTTCCAACTGCTGTCTCAGTTGTACATCTGGTTGGGGCGGCTAAGTATTTAAACTCGAGGACACACAGTCCCGGACACCCAGTCCTGAACACGCAGCTCAGGACACCAAGTTCTCACCGTATTCTCCTTGAACTAAGGTCACACAGACCTTGATACGTCCATTTTGCATCATGCTTTTATATCGATATTTATCGCATTATGGGCTGTTATTTCACGTTATGTCACAATACTTATGGCTATTCTCTCTTATTTTACAAGGTTTACCATGAAGAGGGGGAATGCCGGCAGCTAGAATTCTGGCTAGAAAAGGAGCAAATATTGAAGACCTATTCTGCGCAACTCCAAAAGTCCTGAAACTCCACGGAATATCTTAAAATAAATAAAGAAAAATCGTCGCCAAAGATGAAGGCCAGGGGGCCCACACCCTGCTCACGAGGGTGGGGGGCGCGCCCCTCCCCCTGGGCGCGCCCCCTACCTCGTGGGCCCCCTGGTGGCTCTCCGACGCCCATCTTCTCCTATATGAAGTCTTTTGATGAGAAAAAAATCATAAGAAACCTTTCGGGACGAGACTCTGCCGCCACGAGGCGGAACCTTGGCGGAACCAATCTAGGGCTCCGGCAGAGCTGTTCTGCCGGGGACACTTCCCTCCAGGAGGGGGAAATCATCACCATCGTCATCACCAACGCTCCTCTCATCGGGAGAGGGCAATTTCCATCAACATCTTCACCAGCACCATCTCATCTCCAAACCCTAGTTCATCTCTTGTATCCAATTCTTGTCTCTAAGTCCAGGATTGGTGCTAGTAGGTTGCTAGTAGTGTTGATTACTCCTTGTAGTTGATGCTAGTTGGTTTACTTGGTGGAAGATCATATGTTCAGATCCTTTATGCATACTATTACCCCTCCGATTATGAACATGAATATGCTTTGTGAGTAGTTACGTTTGTTCCCGAGGACACGGGAGAAGTCTTGCTATTAGTAGTCATGTGAATTTGGTATTCGTTCGATATTTTGATGAGTTGTATGTTGTCTAACCTCTAGTGGTGTTATGTGAACGTCGACTACATAACACTTCACCATTATTTGGGCCTAGAGGAAGGCATTGGGAAGTAATAAGTAGATGATGGGTTGCTAGAGTGACAGAAGCTTAAACCCTAGTTTATGCGTTGCTTCGTAAGGGGCTGATTTGGATCCATATGTTTCATGCTATGGTTAGGTTTACCTTAATACTTTTGTTGTAGTTGAGGATGCTTGCAATAGAGTTTAATCATAAGTGGGATGCTTGTTCAAGTAAGAACAGCACCCAAGCACCGGTCCACCCACATATCAAATTATCAAAGTACCGAACGCGAATCATATGAGCGTGATGAAAACTAGCTTGACGATATTCCCATGTGTCCTCGGGAGCTCTTTTCCTTATATAAGAATTTGTCCGGCTTGTCCTTTGCTACAAAAAGGATTGGGCCACCTTGCTGCACCTTATTTACTTTTGTTACTTGTTGCTCGTTACAATTTACCTTATCACAAAACTATCTGTTACCACTTATTTCAGTACTTGCAGAGAATACCTTGCTGAAAACCGCTTATCATTTCCTTCTGCTCCTCGTTGGGTTTGACACTCTTACTTATCAAAAGGACTACGATAGATCCCCTATACTTGTGGGTCATCAAGACTCTTTTCTGGCGCCGTTGCCGGGGAATGTAGCGCCTTTGGTAGGTGGAATTTGGTAAGGAAAAATTTATATAGTGTGCTGAAATTTTCTGTCACTTGTTACTATGGAAACTGAATCTCTGAGGGGCTTGTTCGGGGTATCTTCACCCCGTCCAGTAGAGCAAAGAGTTGCTCCTCAACCTACTGAACCTATTGAAAATGAAACTCCTTTTGCATTTCCTTCGGGTATTATGGAAAAACTGCTGGCTAATACTTTTACAGGAGATGGGACAAAGCATCCCGACGAGCATCTACGCTATTTGGATGATATTTGTGGATTATTTAAGCTTGCAGGTATACCCGATGATGTTGTTAAGAAGAAGGCTTTCCCTTTATCTTTGGAGGGAGACGCATCGACATGGTATAGGCTATGTGATGATACGAGATCATGGAACTATAAAAGAATGAAATTGGAATTTCATCAAAAGTATTATCCTATGCATCTTGTTCATCGTGATCGCAATTATATATATAATTTTTGGCCTCGCGAAGGAGAAAGCATCGCTCAAGCTTGGGGGAGGCTTAAATCAATGTTATATTCATGCCCCAATCATGAGCTCTCAAAATTGACAATTCTCCAGAATTTTTATGCTCGGCTTTCTGATAACAATCGCACCATGCTCGATACTTCTTGTGCTGGCTCTTTTATGATGAAGACTATTGAATTCAGATGGAATTTATTGGATATAATTAAACGCAACTCTGAAGATTGGGACCTCGAGGAAGGTAAGGAGTCAGGTATGACACCTAAGTTTGATTGTGTTAAATCTTTTATGGATACCGATATTTTCCGTAAGTTTAGCACTAAATATGGACTTGACTCTGAGATAGTAGCTTCTTTCTGTGAATCTTTTGCTACTTATGTTGATCTCCCCAAGGAGAAGTGGTTTAAATATCATCCCCCCATAGAAGTAAAAGTAGCTGCACCTATTAAAGTTGAAGAAAAGACCATCACTTATAATGATCCTATTGTTCCCACCTCTTATGTTGAGAAACCACCTTTCCCTGCTAGAGTAAAGGATCATGCTAAAGCTTCAACTGTTGTTCGTAAAAGCAATACTAGAACTTATACACCTCCTGAGCAAGTCAAAGTAGAACCTAATATTGCTATTGTTAAAGATCTCTTGTCTGATAATATTGATGGGCATGTCATTGAATTCTCTGGTGAAACTGCTAGAATTGCTAAACCCTGTGATAGAGATAAACATAGACCTGTGGTAGGCGTGCCTGTTATTTCTGTTAAAATAGGAGATCATTGTTATCATGGCTTATGTGATATGGGTGCTAGTGCTAGTGTTATACCCGTTGACTTATATAAAGAAATTATGCATGATATCGCACCTGCTGAGTTAGAAGATATTGATGTTACAATTAAACTTGCCAATAGAGATACTATATCTGCAATGGGAATTGTTAGAGATGTTGAAGTCTTGTGTGGGAAAACCAAATATCCCGCTGACTTTCTTGTTCTTGGTTCTCCACAAGATAGCTTTTGTCCCATTATTTTTGGTAGACCCTTCTTGAATACTGTTAATGCTACGATAGACTGCAAAAAGAATGTTGTTACTGTTGGCTTGGATGATATGGTTCATGAGTTTAATTTCTCTAAATTCAGTAAACAACATCGTGAGGAAGAATTGCCTAGTAAGGATGAAATTATTGGTCTTGCTTCTATTGCTGTACCTCCTAGTGATCCTTTAGAACACTATTTGCTAGACCATGAAAATGATATGTTTATGAATGAAAGAAAGGAAATAGATGAAATATTCTTTAAACAGGAACCTATTCTGAAACACAATTTGCCTGTTGAAATCCTAGGGGATCCTCCTCCACCCAAGGGTGATCCCGTTTTTGAGCTTAAACCGTTGCCTGATAATCTTAAGTATGCTTATCTTGATGAAAAGAAAATATATCCTGTTATTATTAGTGCTAACCTTTGAGAGCATGAAGAAGAAAGATTATTGAAAACTCTGAAGAAACACCGTGCCACTATTGGATATCCTCTTGATGATCTTAAGGGCATTAGTCCCACTCTATGTCAGCATAAAATAAATTTGGAAGCGGATGCTAAACCAGTATGTGATCCTCAACGACGTTTGAATCCTAAAATGAAAGAAGTGGTAAGGAAGGAAATACTCAAGCTTCTGGAGGCAGGTATAATTTATCCCGTTGCTGATAGTCAGTGGGTAAGTCCTGTCCATTGTGTCCCTAAGAAGGGAGGTATTACTATTGTCCCTAATGATAAAGATGAATTGATTCCTCAAAGAATTATTACATGTTATAGGATGGTAATTGATTTCTGCAAATTAAATAAAGCCACTAAGAAAGATAATTACCCCTTACCTTTTATTGATCAAATGCTAGAATGATTATGCAAACATACACATTATTGCTTTCTAGATGGTTATTCTGGTTTCTCTCAAATACCTGTGTCGGCTAAAGATCAATCAAAGACTACTTTTACATGCCCTTTTGGTACTTTTGCTTATATACGTATGCCTTTTGGTTTATGTAATGCACCTGCTACCTTTCAAAGATGCATGATGGCTATATTCTCTGATTTTTGTGAAAAGATTTGTGAGGTTTTCATGGACGACTTTTCCGTCTATGGTTCCTCTTTTGAGCAATCTTGATCGAGTTTTGCAGAGATGTGAAGAAACTAATCTTGTCTTGAATTGGGAAAAGTGCCACTTTATGGTTAATGAAGGTATTGTCTTGGGGCACAAAGTTTCTGAAAGAGGTATTGAAGTTGATAAAGCCAAGGTTGACGCTATTGAAGATGCCATGTCCCAAGGACATCAAAGGTATAAGAAGTTTCCTTGGTCACACCGGATTTTATAGGAGGTTCATTAAGGACTTCTCAAAAATTTCTCGGCCTCTGACTAATTTATTACAAAAAGATGTACCATTTGTCTTTGATGATGATTGTGTAGAAGCATTTGAAATACTTAAGAAAGCATTAGTCTCTGCACCTATTGTTCAGCCCACCTGAATTGGAATTACCCTTTGAAATTATGTGTGATGCTAAGTGATTATGCTGTAGGTGCTGTTCTAGCAAAGAGTTTGATAAGAAATTAAATGTTATCCATTATGCTAGTAAGACTCTAGACAATGCTCAAAGAAATTATGCTACTACCTGAAGGAAACTCTTAGCAGTTGTGTTTGCTTGTGATAAATTCAGACCCTATATTTGTTGAATTCCTAGTAACTATCACCACTGATCATGCTGCTATTAAATATCCTTATGGAAAAGAAAGCTAAACTAACTTTATTAGATGGTTCTCTTGCTAGCAAGAATTTGATTTGCATATTGTTGATAGAAAAGGAAGCTGAGAACCCAGTTGCAGACAACTTATCTAGGTTAGAGAATGTCTTGATGACCCACTACCTATTGATGATAAGCTTTCTGATGAAACAATTAAATGTCATAGCACTTCTCGTAGCACTCCATGGTATGCTGATTATGCTAAATTATATTGTTGCTAAATTTATACCACCTAGCTCACATACCAACAAAAGAAAAAGTTCTTTTTGATTTTGAGACATTACTTTTGGGATGACCCACATCTTTATAAAGAAGGAGTAGATGGTGTTATTAGACGTTGTGTACCTGAGCATGAACAGGAACAGATCCTACGCAAGTGTCACTCCGAAGCTTATGGAGGACACCACGCTGGAAGATAGAACTGGCACATAAGGTATTGCAATCTGGTTTTATTGGCCTACTCTCTCAAAAGGATGCCCGTAAGTTTGTCTTGATCTGTGATGAATGTCAAGAATTGTAATATTAGTAGACGTCAAGAAATGCCTATGAATTTCAACTCGTTATTGAAACCATTTGATGTTTGGGCTTGGATTATAGGGACCTTTTCCTGCCTCTAATGGATACACACATATTCTAGTGGCTGTTGATTACGTTACTAAGTGGGTAGAAGCTATTCCAACTAGTAGTGCTGATCATAACACTTCTATTAAAATGCTTAAAGAAGTTATTTTTCCAAGGATTGGAGTCCCTAGATATTTAATGGCTGATGGTGGTTCACACTTTATTCATGGTGCTTTCCGTAAAATGCTTGCCAAATATGTTGTAACATCCCAAATTTGCAATTTGGAATGTTATACACTAGATCATCATGCATATCATATTTTCTTGCATTTTGGTTGATCCTAGAAATTTCACGCAACTCAAGGACCTTCGGAGAGAGTTGGGGATTTTGTTATTTTCATATTTGAGAGTTTTCTCGAATTTGAAAAGAGGATCATTTGATTTATTTATTTCATCTTCAATTATTTTCCTATATCAAAAATGAGAGAGGGAATAATATGACTTTCCCAAATTTAGGAAAAATGAAGATTTAATAAATAGATCAATTTTGTTTGCCGGAGTTGTTTGCTTTTTATTTGGATAGGGAAAAATGCGTGTTTTAAAAATTGCATTTTAGGTCCGTAGAAAAGTTCTTTTTGTTCGGCTCATTTTTAGGAGTCGGGGAAAATTTACTTTAGAAATTTTGGAGCCCGTTTAGATTTTCTTTTCTGTGTTTTTCTGCGCGCAGAACCGTTTAAAAAAAATCCAGCAGGCCAGCCGGGCCAAGGCCCAGGCCAGCCACCGCCTCCCCAGCGCAGGCAGCCGGCCGCGCCAGGCCATCGCGCGCGCCAGGCGCCAGAGGCAGGAGCTGCCGCCGCCCCTTTTTGATTCCTAGTAGGACTTTAGTCCTACTCTGTTTCCTCTTTTTCTTTCCTATTCCTACTCTATTTCTTGTCCCCTACCCCAAGAAACCCCCTCCCCTCACCAATATAAATACCCCAACACCCCCCTCCAAATCATCAAACCAAACCCCAAGCCCTCCACCGCACCCCACCCCGCGCCCTACACCGCGCCACCCCACACCCGCGCCGCCGCCCTTGTGCCCTAGCGCCGCCGCCGCACCTTGCCCACGCCGCCGCCGCCCTACGCCACGCCGCCGGAGCCTTTCACCGGAGACCTCACCGGAGGTTGCCCGCGTCTCTTTTCCTCGGATCGTTTTCTTCTAATCATTCCGATTCTTTTCTTCTCCTCTGATTCGTTTTCTAGATCGGTTTTCCGTTTCGGTTTTCTTCTCCGAAACCCTAGATCGGATTTGTTTTCTTTTTCCGATTTAGTTGCCTTTGGACCGTTCGCCGGACCGTTCGTCCTAACGAACGTGATCACCGGATTCTTCTAGGTTAACGAATGTCCGTTCGTATAACCGTTCTTCTTTTTCTTCTCGTCGGATTTATTCCGCGATCGCGATCTCAGATCCGATCTTCGTTCTACTTTATCTTCTCGCTCGTTTATCGGAATCAGGTGATTCAAGCGCCTGGAGT
Source organism: Triticum urartu (assembly GCF_003073215.2). Taxonomy (NCBI): domain Eukaryota; kingdom Viridiplantae; phylum Streptophyta; class Magnoliopsida; order Poales; family Poaceae; genus Triticum; species Triticum urartu. The sequence continues at coordinate 159,944,711 of NC_053024.1, forward strand.
TTCGTTTCGAAACCGCCGTTCCGTCTAATCAACTTAAACAAGTTTTGCCCCGGTAAAATTTGACCTAGTTTCAACTTGCTAGAACCGAGTTGTTTTCTTCCGCCGTTTGTTTTCTGTTTCTTTGTTCGGTTCGTTCTTTCTTTGCAACTTGAGTTCTTAAGTTGAACTTTCTGGTTCAATCTCTTGTTCGAGTTTTACCTGTGCATTAGATGAGTACTTATTGTGTGCTTGTTGTTTGTCTGCGATAGATCACCCAGATTGCGCCGCCTGTTACTTCGAAACCCTAGGACTCGCGGATCATCAGCAAGGCAAGTAACACTTTGATCATACCTTTTCTACAACCCATGTTTTATTGCATTAGATCAATCCTCTCACATTGCATGATTAGGATCTAATTAAATTGTGGGATGGGAAGTAGATGAGGTAGTACCTATCACCTGTATTATTATTATGAAACCTTTGGGAGTTACTTCTACGTTTGCTTATTATGCCATGCTATGCTAGTAGACGTGGATTGGGTGAGTGATATCCATGACAGATGTGAGTTGATAATTTTAATGGTTTATCTAAGGTGGCAACTTAAACACACATCTGGGTGGATTGAGGCACCTGATGTCTATCAGGACTTGCCTGTTTTTTTTGGACCGCCACCCAGGCTCAAAGGGATCATAAGATCTTTCATGCTAGAAACTTCCGTGTGCAGCCACAAGCCATTATGGGCTCTGGCATAGTTGACTAAGTTGTGCGAACTCTTACGGGGTGGACTAGCAGATGTAGGGGTTGTAGGTGGTACGGTCTACCCCACATGTAAGGTGCTAGCGCTTCTGAAAGACTGTGTCTCGGTCATCCGTCTTCTCAAACACCATGTAGTGCGAGAAACCAAACGGAGGCGATCGAGTCTTGTGGGGAAAAGTGCGCAAACCTCTGCAGAGTGTACAAACTAATCATGATTAGTCGTGTCCCCGGTTATGGACAACTTGAGTATCTAGTACTTGAATATCATGTGAATCTCAACATGTTACTTCTAATTAATATTGTTGGGTTTTAATTGTTCACCTAATTGGGATCGGAATGCTGTCAACCATTCTCGATGTTTAACAACTACCATGATAGTTAAATAAATTTATTCCTTTGCAGTAGGGAAAAACTGGCTTTACGCAAAACTGTAACCATAGAGCTTTCCACCAGCCACATATGCATATAGTATAGCTGTTTCATTCCATTACTCTCTATGTGTTACTTTGCCAGCATATTCCATGTGCTGACCCGTTTTCGGGCTGCAACTTCTCATGTTGCAGACTTTTCAGACGACGAGTAAGGTGTTTTAGGTCGTGGTTCTATACTCAGTGATGCCGTTGGAGTTGATGGACCCATTTATCTTCCGAGTCTTCCGCTGTTATCGACACTAGATGGCCTTAAGCCATGTTTATTGTAATAAGTTCTCTTTTGAGACAACGATGTAATAAGTGTGTGATTGCCACTCTGCTATAAATCCTTCGATGTACTATGTGGTGTCAGCATTACTGATCCAGGGATGACACCTGAGCACAGAGCACTTGATCCATTCGGGTCGGGTCGCTACAGAGAATGGTATCAGAGCACACGCTGACTGTAGGACACGACCACTAAGTTAAAGCCATAGATCACCATTCTCTTCTCATTTTCTAACTCCTCATCTTTTCTACTCTTCTAGGATGACGCATGTGAAGATTAAGTACGCCCAACCGGATGAAGGCACACCTTTTGGATTTCACCTGAAGGAAGTCACCAAGTACCTGAACATTGGATTACCAAGCTTCACGGGAACCTTCAACGCCACTCTGCCTGAAGAGGAGCGCTGGAAGATTCAAGCTCACGTTCCGGGGAGAACATTCACGCCAATCACGAAACCCATAGATAGTGTTTTCAATGCACCAACCTGGAGTCTGGGAAGGAGCATGGCAGCTCATATCACCATAGGACGCATTGGAGAAGTTTATCAAGAAGACCTCAAGGACACTATCTACCAGATTTGCGGACGCCGAGATAAACAATGGGAGTTAGTCAGCACCAAGAAGGATAGATCCATTGCATCATTCATCCAGGAGTTAAACCAGCACATTCGACGCCACGAGAACCAGATGTGCAATGATATGATAGAGCTGAAGAATGCGAAGGCAAGGATCATCGAGCTAGAAGGAGAACTGAAGTCTACACGCAAGGACTACATGGATGAGATCGTAGCTCTAGCAAGGCACAATGGCGATCTTAAGCAGGAGATTGAAGAACTCAAGAGGAAGTTAGCATCCCAGGAGGAAGACGAGTACGTCGCATGTCCGGACAACTACATCATCATCGACGACACCGATTCGGATCCAAGTGAACCCGACTTTGAAGACAAAGCTGGAGTAGATATCATGGAGTCTTCCACCGGTTCAAATTTCTAGATGACCACCAGATAGTAGTAGTATTTCCCCATGTAAACACAGTAGTTCGAGCACTTTTGCGATAGTTAGACCGTTTGTAAGCCCTTGTTTGATTGATTGAAGTGATTTTGTGTGCATTTGCTCATGTGCATATGGGTAGTGTTTTCCCTTTAGACCCCCTCTATTCTTAATTCTCGTCTTTTATAAACCCTCAGATGCCTCCGAGACGTGACAATGGATTCCCACCGGAGCTCACTCAATTGATCCAGCAACAGAATCAATTGATGCAGATGTTAGTCCAGAACCAGCAGAACAACAACCCACCACCACCACCACCTGTTGACCACTTAGCCCGTTTTCTTAGGCTGAATCCGCCGGTGTTTTCTAGTAGCACCGAGCCGATAGTAGCAGACGATTGGCTCCGCAAGATAGGAAGGGAGTTGACCACTGCAGGATGCACGGATGGTGAGAAAGTGAAGTTTGCCGCTCACCAGCTTGACGGACCCGCGGCAGCATGGTGGGAGAATTTCACAGCCACTTACCCAGTTGACACTGTCACATGGGATCAGTTTCAGCAAGCTTTCCGCACTGCCCATGTTTTAGCATGAGCTATGGCCATAAAGAAGCATGAGTTTCGTAACTTACGCCAAGGAGGAAGGATAGTTGGCCAGTACGTTGACGACTTCAGCAAGTTAGCACGTTATGCTCCAGATGACGTTGCTACGGATGCAGCTAAGCAGGAGAAGTTTCTGGAAGGATTGAATGATGAGCTAAGCATGCATTTGATGGTAGCAAGTTTCAACAACTACCAGGAGTTGGTAGATCGTGCCATCATGATTGAAGGGAAGCAACAGCAGATTGAGAACCTCAAGAGGAAGTATGGACAGGGGAAGTATAACTCTGGAGCCCAGCAGAAGCCCCGCTTTACCCCTAAACCGGGATTTCAGTTTCAGCACACCCATGGAGGAGGTAGCTCGCACAACCATAATGGCCACAAGAATGGTAATGGGAATGGAGGAAGCAACGGCCAGAACCGTACCATCCCATCAACCCCAACCAAGAGAGACCTAAGTCAAGTCACCTGTTTCAAGTGTTCCAAGACCGGACATTATGCCAATGAATGTCCTGAAGGCCAGAATGGAAATGGCAATGGAAGCTCTGGGAAGAAGCCGGACCCTTTCAATAGGGGACAGGTGAATCACGTTAATGTGGAGGAGGTTGAAGATCAACTCGATGCAGTAATCGGTAAGTTTTTGGTTAAGTCATTTACCGCACTTGTTCTTTTTGACACTGGTGCATCGCATTCATACATATCAAGGGGATTTGTGGATAAGTATAACCTGCCAACCCAAGCCCTTAGGTCACCCATGTTAGTAAGCTCACCAGGAGCGGAGTTTATGGCTAGACGATGGTGTGATCGGTTACCATTAAGGATCGGTAACTATGTGTTTCCCCTAGACCTAATAGTATTGGAATCTCAAGGATTGGATGTGATATTAGGCATGGATTGGTTATCAAAGTATGAAGGGAATATTGAGTGTGCTAGTAAGTCAATTTTTCTTACCACACCCGAAGGGAGAAGGATCAAGTATGTATCTCGGCATGTACCAAACTGGACACAAGTAAACTGCCTAATAGGAGTTGTGCAAGAAGAAGTACCAGTGGTAAAGGATTTTCCTGATGTATTTCCTGAGGAATTACCAGGCATGCCACCGGATAGAGACATTGAGTTTTTGATTGAGTTATTACCAGGTATAGGCCCAATATCGAAGCGACCGTACCGGATGCCAGCAAAGGATTTGGTGGAAATTAAGAATCAGATTAAGGAATTATTGGATAAAGGTTACATTCGCCCAAGTTCTTCACCTTGGGGATCACCCGTACTTCTAGTGGAAAAGAAGGATGGATCATTAAGGATGGTTGTAGATTATCGGGGATTGAATGAAGTAACCATCAAGAATAAGTACCCACTGCCAATGATCAATGATCTGTTTGATCGTTTGCAAGGAGCTAAATTGTTTTCCAAGATCGATTTGCGATCAGGGTACCACCAATTGAAGATTCGGGAGCAGGACATACCTAAGACAGCATTGACCACAAGATATGGACTGTATGAGTATACCATTATGTCATTTGGATTGACTAACGCACCTGCCTATTTTATGAACCTGATGAACAAAGTGTTTATGGAGTTTTGGATAAGTTTGTCGTAGTGTTCATTGATGACATTCTGGTTTATTCAAAGAATGAAGAGGAGCATAAGGAACATTTGCGTTTGGTTTTGGAGAAACTAAGGGAACATCAGTTATACGCCAAATTCAGCAAATGTGAGTTTTGGTTGAAGGAAGTTGGATTCCTCGGACACGTTATATCCGGAGAAGGTATAGCAGTTGACCCCACAAAGGTTGAGACCGTAACCGAATGGGAAGCACCAACAATAGTTGGAGAGATCCGGAGTTTTCTTGGACTCGCAGGATACTACCGGAGATTCATTGAGAACTTTTCAAAGATTGCAAAGCCTATGACGGAGTTGTTGAAGAAGGATACTAAGTTCAAATGGACTGAGGAGTGTGAGGCTAGTTTCCAGGAGTTGAAGAAACGTTTGGTTACCTCACCAGTATTGATTTTGCCCGATCAGACCAAGGATTATGAGGTGTATTGCGACGCTTCATGTCGAGGACTTGGAGCAGTGCTTATGCAGGAAGGAAGAGTTGTTTCGTATGCTTCACGGAAACTGAAGCCTCATGAGTTGAATTATGCCACGCATGATTTGGAGTTAGCAGCCGTAGTGCACGCATTGAAGACGTGGAGACATTTCCTCATTGGAAATCATTGTGAGGTGTACACGGATCACAAGAGTTTGAAGTACATTTTCACGCAGAAGGAGTTGAACCTCAGACAGAGGAGATGGTTGGAGCTCATCAAGGATTATGACATGAGATTGCATTACCATCCTGGAAAAGCTAATGTAGTAGCTGACGCATTGAGCCGTAAGAGCCATGTCAATACCCTAATGACGGGGAAAATACCCAAGGAGTTAGCAGAAAACCTTCGTGAGCTATGTTTGGAAATAGTTCCGAGAGGCTATGTAGCAGCATTGGAGATTCAGTCAACATTGATGGATAAGATCAAAGAAGCTCAGAAATCTGACAAAGAGATTGCTGCTATAAAGGAGAAACTTAGCAAAGGAAAAGCTAAGGGATTTCGTGAGGATGAGCACGATACCTTATGGTTTGAGGACCGTGTTTAAGTGCCAAATGACCCGGAGATCAGGAAGTTGATTTTGCAAGAGGCACATGATTCACCATATTCGATTCACCCAGGGAATACCAAGATGTATTTGGATTTGAAGGAAACATTCTGGTGGACCGGAATGAAGAAGGATATTGCAGCATATGTAGCAGTTTGTGACGTATGTCAGGGAGTAAAGGCAGAGCATCAAAAGCCAGCAGGATTGTTACAACCATTGCCGATACCCGAATGGAAGTGGGATAAGATAGGCATGGATTTTATCACAGGACTACCCAGGACAAAATCAGGCTATGACTCGATATGGGTAGTAGTTGATCGTTTGACAAAGGTAGCACATTTTATTCCAGTTAAGACCACTTACACCAGTGCTAAGTTGGCAAAGATATACATGACTAGGATCATTTGTTTGCATGGAGTTCCGAAGAGTATCGTATCAGATAGAGGAACCTAATTTACCTCAAAGTTTTGGAATCAGTTGCAAGAAACTTTAGGAACCAGACTAGAGTTCAGCACAGCTTTTCATCCGCAGACAGATGGACAGACCGAGAGAGTCAATCAGATTTTGGAAGATATGCTGAGAGCTTGTGCACTAGATTATGGATCTAGTTGGGACGATAACTTGCCGTATGCGGAGTTTTCTTATAACAACAGTTACCAAACCAGTTTAAAGATGGCACCTTTCGAAGCTTTATACGGAAGGAGGTGCAGGACACCGTTGTCATGGGACGAAGTTGGAGACCGTCAATTCTTTGGACCAGATTTGATTAAGGAGTCTGAACGGAAGGTTAAGTTGATTCGCGATAGGCTCAAGGTAGCCCAGTCCAGGTAGAAGAGCTACGCAGATTCTAAACGCAAGGAGACAGTTTACGAAACCGGAGACAGAGTTTATCTCTGAGTATCCCCACTTCGAGGAGTTAAGCGCTTTGGAGTTAAGGGAAAGTTAGCACCGCGTTTTCGTTGGATCGTACAAGATTTTGCCAACGTATGGGAGAAGTCGCTTATAAGTTGGAATTACCAGAGGGACTGTCAGGAGTTCATGATGTATTCCATGTTTCTCAGCTGAAGAAATGTCATGCCGAAATGGCGGAGGTACCGCTAAGAGATACCGTGCCGCTTGAAGCAATTCAGTTGAAGGATGACTTAACATATGAGGAGAAACCAGTCAAGATTCTCTTATGCCAGTAGAGTTACTCGCATCAAGGTTATCAAGTTTTGCAAAGTTCAGTGGAACCACCACTCAGAGGATGAAGCCACCTGGGAGAGAGAAGAAGATTTGCTCAAGGACCACCCTCACCTATTTTCTAGCCAACCCGAATCTCGAGGGCGAGATTTATCTTAAGGGGGGTAGGTTGTAACATCCCAAATTTGCAATTTGGAATGTTATACACTAGATCATCATGCATATCATATTTTCTTGCATTTTGGTTGATCCTAGAAATTTCACGCAACTCAAGGACCTTCGGAGAGAGTTGGGGATTTTGTTATTTTCATATTTGAGAGTTTTCTCGAATTTGAAAAGAGGATCATTTGATTTATTTATTTCATCTTCAATAATTTTCCTATATCAAAAATAAGAGAGGGAATAATATGACTTTCCGAAATTTAGGAAAAATGAAGATTTAATAAATAGATCAATTTTGTTTGCCGGAGTTTGTTTGCTTTTATTTGGATAGGGAAAAATGCGTGTTTTAAAAATTGCATTTTAGGTCCGTAGAAAAGTTCATTTTGTTCGGCTCATTTTTAGGAGTCGGGGAAAATTTACTTTAGAAATTTTGGAGCCCGTTTAGATTTTCTTTTCTGTGTTTTTCTGCGCGCAGAACCGTTTAAAAAAAATCCAGCAGGCCAGCCGGGCCAAGGCCCAGTCCAGCCACCGCCTCCCCAGCGCAGGCAACCGGCCGCGCCAGGCCATCGCGCGCGTCAGGCGCCAGAGGCAGGAGCCGCCGCCGCCCCTTTTTGATTCCTAGTAGGAATTTAGTCCTACTCCGTTTCCTCTTTTTCTTTCCTATTCCTACTCCATTTCTTGTCCCCTACCCCAAGAAACCCCCTCCCCTCACCTCACCAATATAAATACCCCAACACCCCCCCTCCAAATCATCAAACCAAACCCCAAGCCCTCCACCGCACCCCACCCCGCGCCCTACACCGCGCCACCCCACACCAGCGCCGCCGCCGCACCTTGCCCACGCCGCCGCCCCTACGCCACGCCGCCGGAGCCTTCGCGGAGACCTCGCCGGAGGTTGCCCCGCGTCTCTTTTCCTCGGATCGTTTTCTTCTAATCGTTCCGATTCTTTTCTTCTCTTCTGATTCGTTTTCTAGATCGGTTTTTCGTTTCGGTTTTCTTCTCCGAAACCCTAGATCGGATTCGTTTTCTTTTCCGATTTAGTTGCCTTTGGACCGTTCGCCGGACCGTTCGTCCTAACGAACGTGATCACCGGATTCTTCTAGGTTAACGAACGTCCGTTCGTTTAACCGTTCTTCTTTTTCTTCTCGTCGGATTTATTCCGCGATCGCGATCTCAGATCCGATCTTCGTTCTAGTTTATCTTCTCGCTCGTTTATCGGAATGAGGTGATTCAAGCGCCTAGAGTTTCGTCTCGAAACCGCCGTTCCGTCTAATCAACTTAAACAAGTTTTTGCCCCGGTAAAATTTGACCTAGTTTCAACTTGCTAGAACCGAGTTGTTTTCTTCCGTCGTTTGTTTTCCGTTTCTTTGTTCGGTTCGTTCTTTCTTTGCAACCGGAGTTCTTAAGTTGAACTCTCTGGTTCGTTCTCTTGTTCGAGTTTTACCTGTGCATTAGATGAGTACTTATTGTATGCTTGTTGTTTGTCTGCGATAGATTACCCGGATTGCGCCGCCTGTTACTTCGAAACCCTAGGACTCGCGGATCATCAGCAAGGCAAGTAACACTTTGATCATACCTTTTCTACAACCCATGTTTTATTGCATTAGATCAATCCTCTCACATTGCATGATTAGGATCTAATTAAATTGTGGGATGGGAAGTAGATGAGGTAGTACCTATCACCTGTATTATTATTATGAAACCTTTGGGAGTTACTTCTACGTTTGCTTATTATGCCATGCTATGCTAGTAGACGTGGATTGGGTGAGTGATATCCATGACAGATGTGAGATTGATAATTTTAATGGTTTATCTAAGGTGGCAACTACACACATCTGGGTGGATTGAGGCACCTGATGTCTATCAGGACTTGCCTGTTTTTTTTGACTCCCGTATCACGTAAATATCTTCTGTTTTCATTTTGAGCTGTTTCCGTTGCAGATTTGAGGATTCCGGAGACTCGATCATCCTTCTATGAGGGTGAGCCTATGCCATGGAAGGTGGACGGCAAGCTTGCATCATCAACAACACCTCCACCGCCAACAACAAAGAAGGAGACATAATCACATGGGTATGGGCACTCCCCTTGGCAACTGCCAAGCTTGGGGGAGGTGCCCCGGTATCTTATCATCATCACAACTCCTATCTTTACCCTTTTTCTTAGTTCGATCCTATTAGTAGTATCTTGATTTAGTAGAATAAAGTCATGACATGATCTAGTTTTGAAGTTTTGCTTTATGATCCCTCTATGCAATCGAGTCCGTGAGCTATATTTATATAATAAAGATTAGTGTTGAGTCAAGGGCTTGATTACTTTGCCATGATCTTGAGTGAATAAAAGAAAAGAAACAAAGAGTTCATATTGGTCTTATTGAGAGTAATGACTTCACATAGAAAGAGTATGACGATTAAAAAGTTGTTGGGAGTTGGCAAATATAGCTTTGTTCATTGTTGCAATTAATAGGAAGTAATAAGGAGAGAGAGGTTTCACATATAGATATATTATCATTGACATCTTTTATGATTGGGAACACTCATTCAAATATGACATGCTAAAGGGTTGAGGTTGGACAAAGAAGACAACATAATGAGTTATGTTTTCTTGTATCTAAGATAAAGTATATTGTCATGGATCTCCTAACATGCTGAGCTTGCCTTTCCCCCTCATGCTAGCCAAATTCTCAGCACCAAGTAGAGATACTACTTGTGCTTCCAAATACCCCTAAACCAGTTTAGCCATGAGAGTCCACCATATCTACCTATGGATTGAGTAAGATCCTTCAAGTAAGTTGTCATCGGTGCAAAGCAATAAAAATTGCTCTAAATATGTATGATTGATTGGTGTGGGAGAAATAAGCTTTATACGATCTTGTGATGTGGAAGTAATAAAAGCGACGGACTGCATAATAAAGGTTCACATACAAGGGGCAATATAAAGTGACGTTCTTTTGCATTAAGATTTTGTGCATCAAACCATAAAAGCGCATGGCAACCTCTGCTTCCCTCTGCGAAGGGCCTATCTTTTATTATTATCTTCTATCTTATGCAAGAGTCACGGTGATCTTCACCTTTCATTTTTCATTTTATCCTTTGGCAAGCCCAGCATGTTGGAAAGAACATGATATATATCTAATTGGATGTAGGGGAGCATGAACCATTTATTGTTGACATTACCCTTGAGGTAAAAGGTTGTGGGGCAAAACTATAAGCCCCTATCTTTCTCTGTGTCCGTTAAAACTCCGTAACCACAAGTATTGCGATGAGTGTTAGCAATTATGAAGGACTAAATGATAGTTGAGTATGTGGACTTGCTTTTAAGCTCTGACATAGACTCTTTCCGATGTTATGATAAATTGCAATTGCTTCAATGACTGAGGTTATATTTGTTAGTGCCTCAATAAGGTTTCTGATTCATACTTTTGCATTGTGAAAAGATCATCACTTGAACATAAGTAATCATATGACAATCTATATATGTTGCTTCTATATACATCATGATGCCCTTCATGTCCGTATTTTATTTTTATCGACACCTCTATCTCTAAACATGTGGACATATTTTTCGATTTCGGCTTTTCGCTTGAGGACAAGCGAGGTCTAAGCTTGGGGGAGTTGATACGTCCATTTTGCATCATGCTTTTATATCGATATTTATTGCATTATGGGCTGTTATTACACTTATGTCACAATACTTATGGCTATTCTCTCTTATTTTACAAGGTTTACATGAAGAGGGGGAATGCCGGCAGCTGGAATTCTGCTGGAAAAGGAGCAAATATTGAGACCTATTCTGTGCAACTCCAAAAGTCCTGAAACTCCACGGAATATCTTAAAATAAATAAAGAAAAATCGTCGCCAAAGATGAAGGCCAGGGGGCTCACACCCTGCTCACGAGGGTGGGGGCGCGCCCCTCCCCCCTGGGCGCGCCCCCCTACCTCGTGGGCCCCCTGGTGGACCTATTCTCCTATATGAAGTCTTTCGATGAGAAAAAAATCATAAGCAACCTTTCGGGATGAGACTCCGCCGCCACGAGGCGGAACCTTGGCGGAACCAATCTAGGGCTCCGGCAGAGCTGTTCTGCGGGGGACACTTCCCTCCGGGAGGGGGAAATCATCACCATCGTCATCACCAACGCTCGTCTCATCGGGAGAGGGCAATCTCCATCAACATCTTCACCAGCACCATCTCATCTCCAAACCCTAGTTCATCTCTTGTATCCAATTCTTGTCTCTAAGTCCGGGATTGGTGCTAGTAGGTTGCTAGTAGTGTTGATTACTCCTTGTAGTTGATGCTAGTTGGTTTACTTGGTGGAAGATCATATGTTCAGATCCTTTATGCATACTATTACCCCTCTGATTATGAACATGAATATGATTTGTGAGTAGTTACGTTTTTTCCTGAGGACACGGGAGAAGTCTTGCTATTAGTAGTCATGTGAATTTGGTATTCGTTCGATATTTTGATGAGATGTATGTTGTCTAACCTCTAGTGGTGTTATGTGAACGTCGACTACATGAACACTTCACCATTATTTGGGCCTAGAGGAAGGCATTGGGAAGTAATAAGTAGATGATGGGTTGCTAGAGTGATAGAAGCTTAAACCCTAGTTTATGCGTTGCTTCGTAAGGGGCTGCTTTGGATCCCATATGTTTCATGCTATGGTTAGGTTTACCTTAATACTTTTGTTGTAGTTGCGGATGCTTGCAATAGAGGTTAATCATAAGTGGGATGCTTGTTCAAGTAAGAACAGCACCCAAGCACCGGTCCACCCACATATCAAATTATCAAAGTACCGAACGCGAATCATATGAACGTGATGAAAACTAGCTTGACGATATTCCCATGTGTCCTCGGGAGCGCTTTTCCTATTATAAAGAGTTTGTTGCTTGTCCTTTGCTACAAAAGGATTGGGCCACCTTGCTGCACTTATTTACTTTTGTTACTTGTTGCTCGTTACAATTTACCTTATCACAAAACTATCTGTTACCACTTATTTCAGTACTTGCAGAGAATACCTTGCTGAAAACCGCTTATCATTTCCTTCTGCTCCTCGTTGGGTTCGACACTCTTACTTATCGAAAGGACTACGATAGATCCCCTATACTTGTGGGTCATCAGAACCTCGTCCAATCACTCGTGGTAAGTCTTCGGTGACTTCCGAACCTTCACAAACTCGGTCACTCGATGATCCACAATTCCTCTTGGATGCTCTAGACCATGACGCCTAACCGTCTGGAAGAAGCACAGTCTTCAAAGGTAATAAGCGTCGGATCCACGCAGGATCAATCTCTTCAGTGATGCTCAATCACTTGTTGGTGTAGGTGTTTGGGTTTGGGTTGGATTTCCTCACTTGATGATTTTCACTCAAAGTCCTCGGAGGATGGGATGCTCTCAAATGACAAGTGTCAGTTTCTTGCGGAGCAGCCAACCAGCTAGTGGTTGTAGGGGGCAGCTATTTATAGCCTAGGGAGCAGCCCGACATGATAAGACATAAATGCCCTTCAATGATATGACCGTTGGATGGATAAGATATTTTGGGACAGCTGGCGCGTAGCACAGCAACGGTCGGAAATTTGAGGTACAAATTCCTCAGGGCTATCATGTTCCTCACTGTGTAGGCAATCCGCACTGGCGAATTCCTAACTCCTCAGTCAGAACAAATTCCTCAGTGACCAGAAGAACTGCGTCTCTGTCACTGAAGAAATTGACTGATCTGTATGAGATTTCCAATGGCTTCACTCGAAGGGATTGGTAGGTGTAGGATTTTGAGTTGAGCATCACATGGAAATTTTCTCCTTAGTATTTCCTCGACCCCCTTTAACAGTACGGTGTTTCCTATGACTCAAGAAAGAGAAAATTAAACAACGAAAACAAAAGTCTTCACGCCTCATGTTCCTCGAATGAATACCAAGTCTTCAAGGTCACACCAATTTCTTCACTTCCAAAGTCTTCAGAAAGTCTTCAGAATATCAAAGTCTTCAGTCGAAGAACTTCATTTTTAGGGGTCGACTTTCTCTGTAAATAACAAACTCCTCATAGACTTATAGACCTGTGTACACTCATAAACACATTAGATCCTTAACCTATAAGTCTTCAATACACCAAAATCACTGAGGGGCACTAGATGCACTTACAGTTTGTTCTCCGCTATTAGTGACTTTGGAGTGACTCTTCGTTGCATGTTGAGGGATAGTTATATGATCCAATTATGTTATTTTTGCTGAGAGAACTTGCTAGTGAAAGTATGAAACCTAGGCCTTGTTTACTATCATTGCAATACCGTTTATGCTCACTTTTACCACTTGCTACCTTGCTGTTTTTATATTTTCAGTTTACAAAAACCTATATCTACCATCCATATTGCACTTGTATCACCATCTCTTCGCCGAACTAGTGCACCTATACAATTTACCATTGGATTGGGTGTGTTGGGGACACACGATACTCTTTGTTATTTGGTTGCAGGGTTGCTCGAGGGAGACCATCTTCATCCTATGCCTCCCACGGATTGATAAACCTTAGATCATCCACTTGAGGGAAATTTGCTACTATCCTACAAACCTCTGCACTTGGAGGCCCAACAACGTCTACAAGAAGAAGGTTGTGTAGTAGACATCAAGCTCTTTTCTGGCGCCGTTGCCGGGGAGGTGAGTGCTTGAAGGTATATCTTTAGATCTTGCAATCGAATCTTTTTGTTTCTTGTTTTAGCACTAGTTTAGTTTATAAAAGAAAACTACAAAAAAATGGAACTAAGGTTGCCTCATATGCTTCATCTTTTTAATATCTTTCGTGAGTATGATGGAAAGGAAAATTGTGCCAAAGTGTTAGAAGAAGAATGCATTAGAATGTTTGACACTAAATCTTTGAGTGATGAGCATGATTGCAATGTTGTTAGTATGAATTCCTTGAATATCCAGGTGCGGTTGAGGGTTTCATGGAGGTAGTAGTGGTTTTTCTTCACTGCATTGTGTGTTGAAGTCATGTTGTGAAGAATTGAACCAAACTGATGCTTGACCCATTTGTGATTGCAATCAACCTTCTGATGAAGACTGAGGAGTAACTCACGATCAGTTATCACCCTGGGTGCTGTGGCTTGAGGATTTTGCTTGGCATTGTTGGCGGCAGAGTCATGTGTGGCAGAGTCATCATTGGTGGAGTAAGATGCAGCCTTGCGAAATTGACCATCCAATGGACGAATGCCTTCATCGATCACAGTAGTTGCCTTGCCCTTTTCATCAGCTGAGGAAAATGTCCTTTTGAGGACTTCAATAGGAGGCAAGTAGCTGCAGTGGTTCAGAGTGTCAGCTTTGTAGTTGAGTGAAGACCTTGTCCTGATGAATCTCATAATCCATGGCGCATAAGGCTTCAGCTCAAATGGTGACATAGCAATATTGGCTAGAGTCCTCATGAAGAAATCATGGAAGTTGACAGGAACGCCATGACAGATGTTAAAAAGCATATTCTTCATGATGCCAACGACTTCTTCATCATTTGAGTCATGGCCTTTGATAGGACTCATTGTCTTCGACAGAATGCGATAGACGGTCCGAGGAACATACAGTAATTCCTTGACGAGGAATTTGGTTCGAGGGGCCTGCCCTGGCTTCAAAGGCTTCATCAGCACTTGCATATAGTGATTTGAAAGCTCAGGTTCGTTGTAAACACAACGTGCATCTTCAAGGGGAGGACTTAGAGGAAGGGCACGAAGCAATTCAGACGCTGGTGCCTTGTAATGAGTGTTTTCCGTCATCTAGTCCAGGACCCATGAATTCACATCTTCAGAATCGCCTGTGATGTGCAACGTTGCATAGAACTGAAGAATGAGTTCTTCATTCCAATCACAGATGTCAGTGCAGAAGTTGAGCAGCCCAGCATCGTGAAGAACACTGAGGACTGGCGTGAAGCACGGCAGATACTCCATGTCTACATGAGGAATATGTGCATGGTCGAAGACTTTGTCTTTGTTTAACAACACTGAGGAATAGAAGTTGGCTTGACTAGCAGTCCAGAAACTCCTCTTCCTCATGCGAGCAGAGTCATAGGGGTTGTAATCTGTGAAGAATACATGCTCACCAAAGAAGTCTTCAGCCTTGAACTTTTGCTTCCTTGAGAATGTATCCTTTGGCTTGGGTAGAGGAGTGTCAGTGAGTTGCATCACTACCTCAGGAATCATGAGCTCAGGTTCTTCAGGCTGAGGAATTTCTGGTTCCTCCTCAGGTACAGTCACATTGTCAGCAGCAACAGTTTCTTCAGCACTAGTGGCTGGAATGTCTTCACGGACAAATGAGGTGGGATGAGTTTCTTCAGAGCCCAATTGAACTGTTGGTGCAGGGGAGTGAGGGATTTGCTGTAGTGGGGTGAAGAGTGGAGAATTTGGATGCTGACTTTCCCAAAAGTCATCATTCATCACTGGAGTTGTGCTTCCGATGTCCACATCTTCATCATCAATTTCTTCAACACCAGCCTCTTCAGCAGTAAACTGAGGCATTGGTGATGATACCACTAGGGTTGAAGGGATCGCATCCACTTTAATTTCCTCATCAATCTGCTCTGACGAAGCAGCAGATTGAGTTTCTTCATCAGATCCGCTTGGGATCTCATATTCTTCATCAAAAGGAACAAGGTCCTTTGATGGCATGGTGGAAATCGGAACAACATCGATAGGATTTTCATATGAGCTGGTCATAGGCTTCATCTTCTTTGGAGCTGAAGATTCTGAAGCACTTGATGCTTTCCTTTTCTTCACTGCAGCTCGCTCTGCAGCCTTGGTCTTCTTCACATCTGATGCAGATGGAAGGATAGGAGTTGGTGTAGGCGCAGGTGGAGCTGAGGAACTTGCTGAGACACCAGAGGCAATTGAGATGCCTGCAGTCCTTTGGCACGAGGCCAGATGCACAGGTGCTGAGGACTTTGGAGGAGGTGCTGAGGATTTTGAAGGAGCAGGAGCAGCTTGAGGAATTGGTCATGAAGATTTTGATGTTCCTGGCCGTGAGGGCGCAGCTGAGGAACTTGGCCGTGAGGGCAATGTTGGTGAAGCACTTGGCTTACGAGCAGGCTTCTTTGCCATTGATTTCCTCGGCTTGACAGAGGCCTCAGTGGCGGCAGCAGCAGCAGAATCTTTGTTGAATTTCCTCACTGCTTCTCTGGCTTGTCTTGCCAATTTGGCTTGACGCCTGGCCCATTCTTCAAGAAAGTCCTCACCGCGTTTGACGCTAGTGGGATCAGCCACTTGGCCAGGTGCCAATGGAAGTCTTGGGCATGGAGGGTTGAGAGCGAATTTCTTCATGTACTTTGGAGTAACGTATCTGTACTCCCTCCATTCACGTGCCCATCTCTGTTCAATCCTCTGAATGCGCACCTTGTGCTGATTTTTGTTTTCTTTGCCAAACTTGGCTTCATCAGGTGTGCAGTACACAGCATATATATCCTCAGGGATTTCAAATGCAGTCATAACCTCAGGTTTCTTTCCTCCTTTCTGTGGCTTCTTACCATCTGCCATATTCTTCAGCTGAGGAATTTGAACAATCGAATTCTCTGAAGAAGTATGCAGTTTTTCTTCGAGGAACGCTGCAAATGAGTTAAGTTGATGAGAACCTAGTGATTCAGCAGCGGACATGAGTACCTGTGAACAGAGTATAGTTGCGAGGAATTTGGAGAGGTCATATGCGTTCTCAGAAGGTTTTTCAAAAAGAACAAGTTTGAGGAATTTGACCAGATGCGTCTTGAAGAATTTCACTAAGCATGCTTTGTCTTAGATTCCAGAGTTGTATAGATCGGAGATCCACACAATTGAGGAATCTTGAAGAAAATAAAGCTTAGAGAAATGAATCAAGAACAGAAGATTTGTGAGGTGTTTTGTGTGTGAGGATTTGGGAAATAAAACACCTTTTGAAGATTTTGTAGAAAAGTTTCGAATCAAAGAGGGCAGTAAAAGTAACTTTTAATTACCCTGAATGAAGAACACGATGAACAGTGAGGTGAAACAGTGAAGTTCGTCGGTGTAGATCTTCCACGCCCTAACTCGGCGGAGGAAGACGTCTACAGCGGCGGCGGAGGTGAAGATTTCCGTGGTCGGCGCGAGTACGACGGCGATGAGGTCGAGGCAGTGAAGCTCTTCCTCACCGGCGACGATGGAGTAGTGGCGGTGCTAGGGTTTAGGAAGCTCGAGCGGGAGAGAGAGATCGAGCGGAGTAAAAGAAGTGAGGAAGGGGCGAGGGGTATTTATAGAGGCAATGAAAAACTGTTCGCCCAAAGATTTGGGACGAACGTGCCCCTGACCTTTCTCCTTCGTACGACATGTGTCACCCACGTACTGTGTAGTGGAGATCGTGTAAGATCGTGGGTGAATAGAATAATGCATCGTGGGATGCGGAACGGTTTGAGCGGCAAAATCAAAAATTTGGATAAGATTAGTTTTAACGTTCCGTTCGCAATTTCTTCAGCTGACAAGGACACAGTGAAGATTTTGAACGAGTTTCAAATAGAACGCACATGAAGAATTTGTGAATAGATTGGATTGAGTATAGCATAGAGGGGAAGGGTCCGATCACATTCACTTAGCAGAAAAACCAACTTGAAGAAATAGCTATAAGTGAATGCTGTAGAGGACATAAACCCATATATATATATATATATATATAGCCAATGAAGAAAAAACGACGGAACATGTGAAGATTTTGCAAATTTGAAGAATTTGAACAACTGAGGAATTTCGAAGCTGAGGAAAAACTCAAATTGAAGATTTTCAACTTTTGTGGTGGCGTGACCCATCGTATAAGAATGCTGATTTCAGACACCGCGTACAATTGTCGTAGGGGTTCTGAGAATCAAATTCTTCATTAATTTCTTCACACTTAGAGTGTTATTCTTCATTGATTGAAGAAAAACGTTTCTTCATGTGTTGCACATCTAAGTCATCAATTTTGCATAAGTGTTAGGATGAGTGCCTTTTCAAAGTACATTCGAAGACTCTAAGATGTTTAGCTCACACCGCAACTTGATAAATCTCTTCTCATCCAAGGGTTTAGTGAAGATATCGGCTAGCTGTTCTTCAGTCTTCACATGCTCAATAGAAATGTCGCCCTTCAACACATGATCGCGAAGAAAATGATGACGAATCTGAATTGGCTTTGTCTTCGAGTGCTGAACTGGGTTGTGAGCAATCTTGATGGCACTCTCATTGTCACAGAGGAGATGCACATTCTTCACGTTGACGCCATAGTCCTTGAGTGTTTGCTTCATCCATAGCAGTTGAGCACAGCAAGAACCAGTAGCAATGTACTCAGCTTCAGCAGTAGACAGTGATACGCAGTTCTGTTTCTTCGAGGACCAACAGACCAAGGATCGTCCGAGGAAATGACATGTACCAGATGTTGACTTGCGGTCCACACGATCACCAGCATAGTCAGAGTAAGAATATCCAATGAGATCAAAATCCGAGCCCTTGGGATACCATAATCCTAGTGTTGGTGTGTGAGCTAGATATCGAAGAATATGCTTCACAGCCTTATGGTGTGATTCCTTTGGTGCAGCTTGAAATCGGGCACACATGCAAACACTAAGCATTATATCTGGCCTAGATGCACATAAGTACAATAAAGAGCCAATCATGGAGCGGTATACCTTATGATCGAAGTCAATACCATTTTCATCGGTGCATAGATGACCATTTGTGGGCATAGGAATTTTGATGCCTTTGCAATCTTGCATGCCGAATTTCTTCAGGACATCTTTAAGGTATTTCTCCTGAGATATGAATATGCCATTGCGCTGTTGACGAATTTGAAGACCTAAGAAGAATTTCAACTCTCCCATCATAGACATTTGATATTCTTCACTCATCATATAGGCAAATTCATCACTATAACGTTGGTCAGTACAGCCAAAGATGATATCATCAACATATATTTGGCACACAAACAGTTCACCATCATAAGATTTAGTAAAGAGAGTGGGATCGAGTGAACCGGGTGTGAAGCCTTTCTTCATGAAGAATTCCTTCAAAGTATCATACCACGCCCGTGGGGCCTGCTTGAGTCCATAGAGGGCCTTGTTAAGTCTGAAGACTTTGTCAGGATGTTTTGGATCTTCAAAACCTGGGGGTTGAGCAACATATACTTCTTCCTCAAGCTTACCATTGAGGAATGCACTTTTCACATCCATTTGATATAAGATGATATCATGATGGTTAGCATAAGCAAGCAATATGCGAATAGCCTCAAGTCTAGAAACAGGTGCAAAAGTTTCATCGAAATCAACTCCTTCAACCTGTGTGTAGCCTTGAGCTACTAGTCGTGCCTTATTCCTCACCACAACACCATTTTCATCTTGCTTGTTGCGGTAGATCCACTTTGTGCCAATGATGTTATGCTTGCGTGGATCGGGACGATTGACCAATTCCCAGACGTTGTTGAGCTTGAACTGATGTAATTCTTCTTGCATGGCCTGAATCCACTCAGGCTCCAGAAATGCATCATCTACCTTAGTGGGCTCTGTGATAGAGACAAAAGCAAAGTGCCCACAAAAGTTAGATAGATGTGAAGCTTTTGAGCGTGTCAGAGGACCTGGTGCTCTAATGTCATCGATGATCTTCTCCACTTGCACTTCTTTTGCAACACGAGGATGAGTTGGTTGTCGTTGAGGAATTTGATCAGCATTTTCTTCAGCATCAATTTCCTCAGCATTTTCTTCAGGTACATCAGCTCGACATTCTTCATGTTCTGGAATGAATTCTTCAGCAGATTCTTCAGTAGGAATGACATCTTCGGTAGCCTTGTGTTTGATAGAGTCCTTAGGTGCTGGTTCATCTAACACAGAAGGTAGGTGCTCTCTTTGCGATCCATTAGTTTCATCGAACCGCACATCTACAGTTTCAACAATCTTGTGAAGAACATTGTTGAAGACTCTGTAGGTGTGCGAGTCCTTTCCGTAACCAAGCATAAAACCTTCATGTGCTTTCGGTGCAAATTCAGAGTTGTGATGAGGATCTCTAATCCAACATTTAGCACTGAAGACTTTGAAATAACTCACATTGGGTTTCTTGTTAGTGAGGAGTTCATAGGCAGTCTTCTTGAAGAATTTGTGAAGATATACTCTGTTGATGATATGGCACGCAGTATCAAGTGCATCGACCCAGAAACGATGAGGGGTTCTGTATTCGTCAAGCATAGTGCGAGCCATCTCAGCAAGAGTCCTGTTCTTGCGCTCCACGACGCCATTCTGTTGAGGAGTATAGGGAGCAGATAACTCATGAGTAATACCAAGTTCATCAAGATAGTCATCGAGACCCGAATTCTTGAACTCAGTGCCATTGTCACTTCTGATGTGCTTCATCTTCACACCAAAGTTGGTTGAAGCCCTCGAGGAAAATCATTTGAAGACTTCCTGCACTTCATGTTTGTAAGAAACAAGGTGTACCCATGTGTAACGAGAGTAATCATCAACAATAACAAAGCCATATTGAGATGCTTCATTTGAAACATAGGAATAGTGATTAGGACCGAAGAGATCCATGCGAAGCAATTCGAATGGACGAGTAGTGGTCATGATGGTCTTCACTGGATGCTTGGCCTTAGTCATCTTTCCAGCTTCACAGGCGCCGCATAAGTGATCCTTGAGGAATTTGACATTCTCAATGCCAATAACATGCTTCTTCTTCGCAAGCGTGTGCAAATTCCTCATGCCTGCATGACCAAGTCGTCGATGCCATAGCCATCTTTCTGAAGATTTTGCAAGTAGGCACACGGCTGGTTGTGAATCTGCAGAGAAATCAACAATATACAAGTCTCCTCTCCTAAAGCCTTCGAAGACTTTGGATTTGTCAGCTTCCATAATCACAACACAACGATACTTGCCAAAGACAACAACCATATCAAGATCACAAAGCATTGAGACAGACATAAGGTTGTATCCTAAGGACTCAACAAGCATGACTTTGTCCATGTGTCGATCCTTTGTGATAGCAACCTTACCTAGACCCAATACCTAACTTTTGCTTTTGTCAGCGAAGATGATATGCTTCAGATGTGATGACGATAAGGGAGCATCCATCAATAGATTTCTGTCACCAGTCATGTGATTTGTACATCCACTATCAAGGACCCACCCAGTGGCTTTGGGTTGATCATCCTGCAGATGAATTAGTGCAACTTACGAACCTCATATACTTCAACAGTGAAGAATATGATATCACAATTCATCAGATCAATTTCATCAAGCAGTTATACAGATAAAACAATGTGAGGACGTGAGAAATGAAGATTCATTTCTTCATGATTAGCCTGCGTCCTTTCAGGCAATTTGTCAGGTCCCCAGCAAATTCTTCAGACGTTACAGTACGTCTGGAGACCTAACCCTGCATAAGAGATTAGTTCTTTTTCTTCACCACCCACATCTGAAGGGGTGGCAAAGAGTTCATCACTCTGTGAGCTCCATATGAGAATGGTGGCATAGAGGCCAAACCATTTCGTTTCACATAAGAGGGGTTAGGGTAAGCATATGAATAAGCAGAGAAATTCTTCGAGGACTTATGAACATAATGATTAGAAGAATAATGCTCATATTCATAGCCCTTGGCTCTTCCCTGCGAAACAGAGTTGTTAGCACGATGATGTTCATATGAGGACTTTGATCCTTTTGAGGAATTTGATCCACGTGAGGAATTTGGTCCGTATGAGGACTTGGATCCATATGAAGAATTTGGTCCATATGAAGAATTTGATCTGGGGTTCCTATTCTTCACAGGTGGTGTCATGAGGACATTCACCCGAAGACTTTCAAGGCACCTTTTGGGAACCCAGATTTTCTTCATAGGGGAACCATTCCTACAGTTAGTGCCAACATATCTAGCAAATACTTCACCATTCTGATTTTTAAACAGTTTATAGTTGGAGTCAAATGACTCATCAGAAGAATGAGAAGATTCACATGTATAGCTAGATAAATTAGATGGACCAACTGGAGGTCCTTTTGCAGCAACCCATGAGGTTTTGGGGTACTGCTCAGGCTTCCAATATGTACCATCAGCATTGAGTTTCCTCTCAAAGGCAATACCCTCTTTCCTAGGGTTCCTGTTGAGGATCTGATTTTTAAGCACATCACAAAGAGTCTGATGCCCTTTGAGGCTTTTGTACATGCCTGTCATGTACAATTCCTTCAGCCCTGCATCGTTAGTGATACTAGCAATGTCCTCAGATGAGGAATTAGTGATAGCAGAGGCAGGTGAAGAATTTGTAACATTAGAAGCATTTGAACATTCAGGTGAAGAATTAGCAGATTCTCGTTCAATGCATTTCAAACATGGAGGAACAAATTCTTCCTGAGTAGCGCTGATTTGTTGAGCAAGTAATGAATCGCGCTCCTTCTGAAGATCTTCATAACTCATTCTTAGCTTCTCATGATCAGATAAGAGAGAGTTAAGCTGATCTTGAAGGGAGTCATACTTAGAATGAAGTCCCTGAAGACTTTCAGCCAAAGCTTTTGACTGATCCATTTCTTCACCCAACATATCATCGCTCTTACTAAGCATTTCGTGAGCCTTTTCCAAAGCTCTTTGTTGTTTAGCAGCAAGGGAAGCAAGTTTGACATAACTGGGTCCAAATTCATCACCAGATTCATCATCACTAGATTCAGACAGATAGCATTCAGTTACCTTTTCACCATCTGCCATAAGGCATGATGAGGATGATGATGATTCTGGTTCAAATGTCATTGACTTGAGAGATTCCTTGAAGTCCTCAAACCAAGGGTCATGACAGGTTCGATGGCCTTCATAGACGTCGGAGAGACGGTCCCAGATAAGCTTTGCCTGATCGAGATGCATGATGTTCCTGAACTGATTTTGAGACAGATAGGAGCAGATGACATCCTTCGCCGTGAGGTTGAGAAGAGTGTACTTGCGAATGTCATCAGCTTCCGCCATCTTGCACAGGTCGGTCAGACCAATCTCAGTGACGGTCCACAGCTCGCTGTTCATCGCCATGAGACGCTTCTTCATCATGGCCTTCCATTTGGGATACTCATGACCGTCAAAGATGGGGATGTCACTTTCTTCATATCTGCGGTCGACAAAACTAAAACTCCAGGCGGTTAAACCAAAATCACACAGAATAAGGGAGTACCTCGCTCTGATACCAATTGAAAGTGCGTTATATCGACTAGAGGGGGGGTGAATAGGCGATTTTTATGAAATTCTTCACTGAGGAATTTGCTAGTGAGGAAATTCCTTAGCGAAGAACTACTAGCAGTGGAATAAGTACTCAGAAGTAAACATAGCAGAATACATGCATGGTCATCATGATGAAATGAAGATAAACACAGAGTACAGAAAGCGTAAACACAGGATAGCTAGCACAAGATGAAGATAAACAGACTAAAGAAATTGAACTGAGGAAATTGAGAAAGTCTTCAGTTAAAGTCTTCAAACACATATATGAACAAACACACAACACAGTAATGAGGAAATGAAAGTGTTGAGGAAATAGAACCAGTTGGTTTGGTGAAGACAATGATTTGGTAGACTAGTTCCAACTGCTGTCTCAGTTGTACATCTGGTTGGAGCGGCTGAGTATTTAAACTCGAGGACACATAGTCCCGGACACCCAGTCCTGAACACGCAGCTCAGGACACCAAGTCCTCGCCGTATTCTCCTTGAACTAAGGTCACACAGACCTCGTCCAATCACTCGTGGTAAGTCTACAGGTGACTTCCGAACCTTCACAAACTCGGTCACTTGGCAATCCACAATTCCTCTTGGATGCTCTAGACCATGACGCCTAACCGTCTGGAAGAAGCACAGTCTTCAAAGGTAACAAGCGTCAGATCCACGCAGGATCAATCTCTTTAGTGATGCTCAATCATTTTGGGTTTGTAGGTGTTTGGGTTTGGGTTTGGATTTTCCTCACTTGATGATGATTTTCACTCAAAGTCCTCGGAGGATGGGATGCTCTCAAATGACAAGTGTCAGTTTCTTCGGAGCAGCCAACCAGCTAGTGGTTGTAGGGGGCGGCTATTTATAGCCTAGGGAGCAGCCCGACATGATAAGACATAAATGCCCTTCAATGATATGACCGTTGGATGGATAAGATATTTTGGGACAGCTGGCGCGTAGCACAGCAACGGTCGGAAATTTGAGGTACAAATTCCTCAGGGCTATCATGTTCCTCACTTGTAGGCAATCGCACTGGCGAATTCCTAACTCCTCAGTCTCAGAACAAATTCCTCAGTGACCAGAAGAACTGCGTCTCTGTCACTGAAGAAATTGACTGATCTGTATGAGATTTCCAATGGCTTCACTCGAAGGGATTGGTAGGTGTAGGATTTTGAGTTGAGCATCACATGGAAATTTTCTCCTTAGTATTTCCTCGACCCCCTTTAACAGTACGGTGTTTCCTATGACTCAAGAAAGAGAAAATTAAACAACGAAAACAAAAGTCTTCACGCCTCATGTTCCTCGAATGAATACCAAGTCTTCAAGGTCACACCAATTTCTTCACTTCCAAAGTCTTCAGAAAGTCTTCAGAATATCAAAGTCTTCAGTCGAAGAACTTCATTTTTAGGGGTCGACTTTCTCTGTAAATAACAAACTCCTCGTAGACTTATAGACCTGTGTACACTCATAAACACATTAGATCCTTAACCTATAAGTCTTCAATACACCAAAATCACTGAGGGGCACTAGATGCACTTACAGTTTGTTCTCCGCTATTAGTGACTTTGGAGTGACTCTTCGTTGCATGTTGAGGGATAGTTATATGATCCAATTATGTTATTATTGTTGAGAGAACTTGCTAGTGAAAGTATGAAACCTAGGCCTTGTTTCCTATCATTGCAATACCGTTTATGCTCACTTTTACCATTTGCTACCTTGCTGTTTTTATATTTTCAGTTTACAAAAACCTATATCTACCAGCCATATTGCACTTGTATCACCATCTCTTTGCCGAACTAGTGCACCTATACAATTTACCATTGTATTGGGTGTGTTGGGGACACAAGATACTCTTTGTTATTTGGTTGCAGGGTTGCTTGAGGGAGACCATCTTCATCCTACGCCTCCCACGGATTGATAAACCTTAGGTCATCCACTTGAGGGAAATTTGCTACTGTCCTACAAACCTCTGCACTTGGAGGCCCAACAACGTCTACAAGAAGAAGTTTGTGTAGTAGACATCAAGCTCTTTTCTGGCGTCGTTGCCGGGGAGGTGAGTGCTTGAAGGTATATCTTTAGATCTTGCAATCGAATCTTTTTGTTTCTTGTTTAATCACTAGTTTAGTTTATAAAATAAAACTACAAAAAATGGAATTAAGGTTGCCTCATATGCTTCATCTTTTTAATATCTTTCGTGAGTATGATGGAAAGGAAAATTGTGCCAAAGTGTTAGAAGAAGAATGCATTAGAATGTTTGGCACTAAATCTTTGAATGATGAGCATGATTGCAATGTTGTTAGTATGAATTCCTTGAATATCCATGATGCTAATGATATGCAAAGCCACAAGCTTGGGGAAGCTATGTTTGATGAAGATGATATTTTTTGTCCCCCAAGCTTTGATGAGCAAATTTACTATGATGAAAGCATGCCTCCTATCTATGATGATTATTGTGATGACACGTATGCTATATAGAATAATGATAACCATGAAACTTGTCATCTTGATCTTAATTTTCAATCACATGATAGCTATTTTGTTGAGTTTGCTCCCACTACTATTGATGAGAATAAATTTGCTTATGTGGGAAGTAATAAAATTTCTACGCAAGTAGATCATGAAAAGAATGTTTTAGGTGCTGGTTATATTGTTGAATTCATTCATGATGCTACTGAAAATTATTATGAGGGAGGAGTATATGCTTGTAGGAATTGCAATAATATCAAGTTTCCTCTCTATGTGCTTAAGGTTTTGAAGTTATGCTTGTTTTGCCTTCCTATGCTAGTTGATTATTGTTCCCATAAGTTGTTTGCTCACAAAATCCCTATGCATAGTAAGTGGGTTAGACTTAAATGTGCTAGTCATATTCTTCATGATGCTCTCTTTATGTTTCAATTCTTATCTCTTATGTGAGCATCATTGAAATCATCATGCCTAGCTAGGGGCGTTAAACGATAGCGCTTGTTGGGAGGCAACCCAATTTTATTTTAGTTTCTTGCTTTTTGGTTCTATTTAGGAATAAATAATCCATCTAGCTTCTGTTTAGATGTGGTTTTGTGTTTTAATTAGTGTTTGTGCCAAGTAGAACCTTTGGGAAGACTTGGGTGAAGTCTTTATGATCATGCTGTAAAAAACAGAAACTTTAGCGCTCACGAGATTACCTAAAACTTTTTACTGGAGAGTGCTATTTAGTTGATTCTTTTTGCATATGATTACTAGACAAATTACTCAGGTCCACCAATTTATTTTAGAATTTTTTGAGTTCCAGAAGTTTGTGTTAGTTACAGATTACTACAGACTATTCTTTTTTTGACAGATTCTGTTTTCATTGTGTCGTTTGCTTATTTTGATGAATCTAAGGCTAGTAAAATAATTTATAAACCATATAGAAGTTTTAATACAGTAGGTTGAACACCAATATAAATAAAGAATGAGTTCATTACAGTAACTTGAAGTGGTGTTTTGTTTTCTTTCGCTAACGGAGCTTACGAGTTTTCTGTTAAGTTTTGTGTTGTGAAGTTTTCAAGTTTTGGGTAAAGATTCGATGGACTATGGAATAAGGAGTGGCAAGAGCCTAAGCTTGGGGATTCCCAAGGCACCCCAAGGTAATATTCAAGGATAACCAAGAGCCTAAGCTTGGGGATGCCCCGGAAGGCATCCCCTCTTTCGTCTTCGTTCATCGGTAACTTTACTTGGAGCTATATTTTTATTCACCACATGATATGTGTTTTGCTTGGAGAGTCATTTTGTTTTCTTTAGATTTGCTTGATGTTTGAATAAAGTATCAAGATCTGAAATTCTTAAAATGGGAGAGTATTCACATAGTTGCATAATTATTCGACTACTCATTGATCTTCACTTATATCTTTTGGAGTAGTTTGTTGTTTGCTCTAGTGCTTCACTTATATCTTTTAGAGCACGGTGGTGGTTTTATTTTTAAAGAAATAGATGAACTCTCATGCTTCACTTATATTATTTTGAGAGTCTTAAATATCATGGTAATTTGCTTAAATAATCCTAATATGCTAAGCATACAAGATTTGTAAGAATTCTTATGAGTGTGTTGAATACTAAGAAAAGTTTGATGCTTGATAATTGTTTTGAGATATGAAGATGGTGATATTAGAGTCATGCTAGTTGAGTAGTTGTGAATTTGAGAAATACTTGTGTTAAAGTTTGTGATTCCCGTAGCATGCACATATGGTGAACCGTTATGTGATGAAGTCGGAGCATAATTTATTTATTGATTGTCTTCCTTATGAGTGGCGGTTGGGGACGAGCGAGGGTATTTTCCTACCAATCTATCCCCCTAGGAGCATGCACGTAATACTTTGCTTTGATAACTTCTAGATTTTTGCAATAAGTATATGAGTTCTTTATGACTAATGTTGAGTCCATGGATTATACGCACTCTTCTTCCTTCCACCATTGCTAGCCTCTCTAATACCGCGCACTTTTCACCGGTATCATACAACCACCATATACCTTCCTCAAAACAGCCACCATACCTACCTATCTTGGCATTTCCATAGCCATTCTGAGATATATTGCCATGCAACTTTCCACCCTTTCGTTTATTATGACACGCTCCATCATTGTCATATTGCTAGCATGATCATGTAGTTGACATCGTATTCGTGGCAAAGCCACCGTTCATAATTCTTTCATACATGTCACTCTTGATTCATTGCACATCCTGGTACACCGCCGGAGGCATTCATATAGAGTCATCTTTTGTTCTAAGTATCGAGTTGTAATTGTTGAGTTGTAAGAAAATAAAAGTGTGATGATCTTCATTTTTAGAGCATTGTCCCAAGTGAGGAAAGGATGATGGAGACTATTAGTCCCTCAGAAGTCGGGATGAGACTCCGGACGAAAAAGAAAAAAAAAGAAAAAAAGAGGCCATAAAAAAAGAGAAAAGGCCCAAATAAAAAAAATAAAAAAATGAGAGAAAAAGAGAGAAGGGACAATGTTACTATCCTTTTACCACACTTGTGCTTCAAAGTAGCACCATGATCTTCATGATAGAGAGTCTCTCATTTTGTCACTTTCATATACTAGTGGGAATTTTTCATTATAGAACTTGGATTGTATATTCCAATGACGGCCTTCCTCAAATTGCCCTAGTTCTTCGTGAGCAAGCGAGTTGGATGCACACCCACTTAGTTTTTTTTGATGAGCTTTCATATACTTATAGCTCTAGTGCATCAATTGCATGGCAATCCCTACTCACTCACATTGATATCTATTGATGGGCATCTCCATAGCCCGTTGATACGCCTAGTTGATGTGAGACTATCTTCTCCTCTTTTTGTCTTCTCCACAACCACCATTCTATTCCACATATAGTGTTATGTCGATGGCTCGCGCTCATGTATTGCATGAAGATTGAAAAAGTTTTGAAAATGTCAAAAGTATGAAACAATTGCTTGGCTTGTCATCGGGGTTGTGCATGATTTAAATACTTTGTGTGGTGAAGATAGAGCATAGCCAGACTATATGATTTTGTAGGGATAACTTCCTTTGGCGATGTTATTTTGAGAAGACATAATTGCTTTGTTAGTATGCTTGAAGTATTGTTATTTTTATGTCGACATTGAACTTTTGTCTTGAATCTTATGGATCTAAATATTCATACCACAATTAAGAAGAATTACATTGAAATTATGCCAAGTAGCACTCCGCATCAAAAATTCTTTTTTATCATTTACCTACTCGAGGACGAGCAGGAATTAAGCTTGGGGATGCCTGATACGTCTCCAACGTATCTATAATTTTTGATTGCTCCATGCTATATTATCTACTGTTTTGGACCATATTGGGCTTTATTATCCACTTTTATATTATTTTTGGGACTAACCTATTAACCGGAGGCCCAACCCAGAATTGCTGTTTTTTTGCCTATTTCAGTGTTTCGAAAAAAAGGAATATCAAACGGAGTCGAAACGGAACGAAATCAACTGGAGAAGTTATTTTTGGAAGGAAAGCTACCGGAAAAGCTTGGAGTGCACATCAGGAAAGAAGGGAGGTGCCCACGAGGGTGGGGGGGCGCGCCCACCCCCCTAGGGCGCGCCCCCTGCCTCGTGGCCCCCCCTTCGGTCCACCAACGTACTTCTTTCACCCATATATACCTACGTACCCTAAAACTTCCAGAATAGAGACTAGATTGGGAGTTCCGCTGCCGCAAGCCTCTGTAGCCACCAAAAACCAATCGGGACCCTGTTCCGGCACCCTGCCGGAGGGGGGAACCCTCACTGGTGGCCATCTTCATCATCCCGGCGCTCTCCATGACGAGGAGGGAGTAGTTCACCCTCGGGGCTGAGGGTATGTACCAGTAGCTATGTGTTTGATCTCTCTCTCTCTCGTGTTCTTGATTTGGCACGATCTTTATGTATCGCGAGCTTTTCTATTATAGTTGGATCTTATGTTGCTTTTCCCCCTCTACTCTCTTGTAATGGATTGAGTTTTCCCTTTGAAGTAATCTTATCGGATTGAGTCTTTAAAGATTTGAGAACACTTGATGTATGTCTTGCCGTGCGTATCTGTGGTGACAATGGGATATCACGTGATTCACTTGATGTATGTTTTGGTGATCAACTTGCGGGTTCTGCCCATGAACCTATGCATAGGGGTTGGCACACGTTTTCATCGTGATTCTCCGGTAGAAACTTTGGGGCACTCTTTGAGGGTCTATGTGTTGGTTGGATAGATGAATCTGAGATTGTGTGATGCATATCGTATAATCATACCCACGGATACTTGAGGTGACATTGGAGTATCTAGGTGACATTAGGGTTTTGGTTGATTTGTGTCTTAAGGTGTTATTCTAGTACGAACTCTAGGGCTGTTTGTGACACTTATAGGAATAGCCCAACGGATTGATTGGAAAGAATAACTTTGAGGTGGTTTCGTACCCTACCATAATCTCTTCATTTGTTCTCCGCTATTAGTGACTTTGGAGTGAATCTTTGTTGCATGTTGAGGGATAGTTATATGATCCAATTATGTTATTATTGTTGAGAGAACTTGCACTAGTGAAAGTATGAACCCTAGGCCTTGTTTCCTATCATTGCAATACCGTTTATGCTCACTTTTACCACTTGCTACCTTGCTGTTTTTATATTTTCAGTTCACAAAAACCTATATCTACCATCCATATTGCACTTGTATCACCATCTCTTCGCCGAACTAGTGCACCTATACAATTTACCATTGTATTGGATGTGTTGGGGACACAAGAGACTGTAACATCCCAAATTTTCAATTTGGAATGTTATACACTTGATCATATGCATATCATATTTTCTTGCATTTTGGTTGATCCTAGAAATTTCACGCAACTCAAGGACCCTCGGAGAGAGTTGGAGATTTCGTTATTTTCATATTTGAGAGTTCCCTCGAATTTTGAAAATAGGATCATTTGATTTATTTATTTTATCTTCAATAATTTTTCCGGTGTCAATATATGAGAGAGGGAATAATATGAGTTTCCCAAATTTAGGAAAAATGAAGATATAATAAATAGATCAATTTTGCTTTCCGGTGTTTATTTGCATTTTATTTGGATAGGGAAAAATGCGCGTTTTCAAAAATTGCATTTTAGGTCCGGAGAAAAGTTCATTTTGTTCGGCTCATTTTTAGGAGTCGGGGAAAATTTACTTTAGATTTTTCGGAGTTCGTTTAGATCCCTTTTTTGTTTTTTTTCTTTTTCTGCGCGAGGAAACTATTTAAATTTTTTTTTTTGAGCAGCGCCTTGGGCCAAAGGCCCAAGCCAAGCCACCTACCGCCGCGCTCCCAGGCGCTAGGCGCCGAGCCAGGAGCCGGTCGGCCGCCGCCGCCTCTTGCTAGGACCGAATCCTTTTAGGATTCTAGGGCGCTCCCTTGTCCCCTTTCCTTATTCCGTTTATTTTCTAGATCTTTCCTACTCCTATTCTAATTCCTTGTCCTCTACCCCAAGTAAACCCCTCCCCTCCCCAATATAAATACCCAAGCACCCCCCCTCTAAACACATCAAATCAAAGCCCCTCTCCTCCACACCGCGCCTTGCACCGCCGCCGCGCCGCATCACACCGCGCCCTGCGTCACCGCCACCGTGCCGCATCACACCGCGCCTCACCGCCGCCGCCGCCACACACCCGCGCCGCCGCCGCACCTTGCCCACGCCGCCGCCCAACGCCGCCCCCGCCGGAGCCCCGTTCGCCGGAGATCCTCGCCAAGGTTGCCCCGCGCTACATCTATTCTTTTTCTCGGATCGTTTTCTTCTAATCGTTCCGATTCTTTTCTTCTCTAAACCGTTCCGGTTTTCTAGATCGGTTTTTCATTCGGTTTTTCTTCTCCGAAACCCTAGATCGGATTCGTTTTCTTTTCCGATTTAGTTGCTTTGGACCGTTCGCCGGACCGTTCGTCCTAACGAACGTGATCACCGGATTCTTCTAGGTTAACGAACGTCCGTTCGTTTAACCGTTCTTCTTTTTCTTTTCGTCGGATTTATTCCGCGATCGCGATCTCAGATCCGATCTTCTTCCTAGTCTATCTTTTCGCTCGTTTATCGGAATCAGGTGATTCAAACGCCTGGAGTTTCGTCTCGAAACCGCCGTTCCGTCTAATCAACTTGAACAAGCTTTTGTTACAGTAAAATTTTGACCTAGTTTCAACTTGCTAGAACCGAGTTGTTTTCTTCCGCCGTTTGTTTTTCGTTCTTTCTTTGCAACCGGAGTTCTTAAGTTGAACTACCTGGTTCGTTCTCTTGTTCGAGTTTTACCTGTGCACTAGATGAGTACTTATTGTATGCTTGTTGTTTGTCTGCGATAGATTACCCGGATTGCGCCGCTTGTTACTTCGAAACCCTAGGACTCGCGGATCATCAGCAAGGCAAGTAACACTTTGATCATACCTTTTCTACAACCCATGTTTTATTGCATTAGATCAATCCTCACACATTGCATGATTAGGATCTAATTAAATTATGGGATGGGAAGTAGATGAGGTAGTACCTATTACCTGTATTATTATGAAACCTTTGGGAGTTACTTCTACGTTTACTTATTATGCCATGCTATGCTAGTAGACGTGGATTGGGTGAGTGATATCCATGACAGATGTGAGATTGATAATTTTAATGGTTTATCTAAGGTGGCAACTTAAACACACATCTGGGTGGATTGAGGCACCTGATGTCTATCAGGACTTGCCTGTTTTTTTTAGACCGCCACCCAGGCTCAAAGGGATCATAAGATAATTCATGCTAGAAACTTCCGTGTGCAGCCACATGCCACTATGGGCTCTGGCATAGTTGACTAAGTTGTGCGAACTCTTACGGGGTGGACTTAGCAGATGTAGGGGATGTAGGTGTACCGGTCTACCCCACATGTAAGGTGCTAGTGCTTCTGAAAGACTATGTCTCGGTCATCCGTTTCTCAAACACCATGTAGTGCGAGAAAACAAACGGAGGCGATCGAGTCATGTGGGGAAAAGTGCGCAAACCTCTGCAGAGTAACAAACTAATCATGATTAGCCGTGTCCCCGGTTATGGACAACTTGAGTATCTAGTACTTGAATATCATTGTGAATCTCAACATGTTACTTCTAATTAATGTTATTGGGTTTTAATTATTTTTAATTGGGATTGAGAATGCTGTCAACCATTCTCAATGTTTCACAACCACCATGATAGTTAAATAAAATTTATTCCTTTGCAGTAGGGAAAAACTGGCTTTACGCAAAACTGTAACCATAGAGCTTTCCACCAGCCATATATGCATATAGTATAGCTGTTTCATTCCATTACTCTCTATGTGTTACTTTGCCAGCATATTCCATGTGCTGACCCGTTTTCGGGCTGCAACGTTAATGTTGCAGACTTTTCAGATGACGATTGAGGTGTTTTAGGTCGTGGTTCTATACTCAGTGATGCCGCTGGAGTTGATGGACCCATTTATCTTCCAAGTCTTCCGCTGTTATCTTTAAAATATGGCCTTAAGCCATATTTATTGTAATAAGTTCTTTTTTGAGCCATCGATGTAATAAGTGTGTGATTGCAACTCTGCTATAAAACCGCGATGTACTGTGTGGTGTCAGCATTACTGATCCAGGGATGACACCGTAGCACAGTAGACGTGATCCATTCGGGTCAGGTCACTACAGAGATGGTATCAGAGCACACGCTGACTGTAGGACACGACCACTAAGTTAAAGCCATAGATCACCCTTCTCTTCTCATTTTCTAACTCCTCATCTTTTCTACTCTATTAGGATGACGCACGCGAAGATTAAGTACGCTCAACCGGATGAAGGCACACCATTTGGATTTCACCTGAAGGAAGTCACCAAGTACCTGAACATTGGATTACCAAGCTTCACGGGAACCTTCAACGCCACTCTGCCTGAAGAGGAGCGCTGGAAGATTCAAGCTCACGTTCCGGGAAGAACATTCGCGCCAATCACGAAGTCCATAGATAGTGTTTTCAATGCACCAACCTGGAGTCTAGGAAGGAGCATGGCAGCTCATATCACCATAGGACGCATTGGAGAAGTTTATCAGGAAGACCTCAAGGATACTATCTACCAGATTTGCAGACGCTGTGATGAACAATGGGAGTTAGTCAGGACCAAGAAAGATAGATCCATTGCATCTTTCATCCAGGAGTTAAACCAGCACATTCGACGCCACGAGAACCAGATGTGCAATGATATGGTAGAGTTGAAGAATGCGAAGGCAAGGATCATCGAGCTAGAAGGAGAACTGAAGTCTACACGCAAGGACTACATGGACGAGATCGTAGCTCTAGCAAGGCACAATTGCGATCTTAAGCAGGAGATTGAAGAACTCAAGAGCAAGTTAGCATCCCAGGAGGACGACAAGTATGTCGCATGTCCAGAAAACTACATCATCATCGACGACACCGATTCGGATCCAAGTGAACCCGACTTTGAAGACGAAGCTGGAGTAGATATCATGGAGTCTTCCACCGGTTCAAATTTCTAGATGACCACCAGATAGTAATAGTATTCCCCCATGTAAACACATTATAGTCGAGCACTTTTGCGATAGTTAGACCGTTTGTAAGCCCTTGTTTGATTGATTGAAGTGAATTGTGTGCTTTTGCCTCATGTGCATATGGGTAGTGTTTTCCCTTTAGACCCCCTCTATTCTTAATTCTCGTCTTTTCTAAACCCTCTGATGCCTCCGAGACGTGACAATGGATTTCCACCAGAGCTCACTCAGTTGATCCAGCAGCAGAATCAATTGATGCAGATGTTAGTTCAGAACCAGCAGAACAACAACAACAACCCACCACCACCACCTGTTGACCACTTAGCCCGTTTCCTTAGGCTGAATCCGCCAGTGTTTTCTAGTAGCACCGAGCCGATAGTAGCAGACGATTGGCTCCGCAAGATAGGAAGGGAGTTGACCACTGCAGGATGCACGGATGGTGAGAAAGTGAAGTTTGCCGCACACCAGCTTGACGGACCCGCGGCAGCATGGTGGGAGAATTTCACAGCCACTTACCCAGTTGACACTGTCACATGGGATCAGTTTCAGCAAGCTTTCCGCACTGCCCATGTTTCAGCAGGAGCTATGGCCATAAAGAAGCGTGAGTTTCGCAACTTACGCCAAGGAGGAAGGACTGTTGGCCAGTATGTGGAAGAGTTTAGTAAGCTAGCCCGTTATGCCCCAGATGACGTTGCTACGGATGCAGCCAAGCAGGAGAAGTTTCTGGAAGGATTGAATGATGAACTAAGCATGCAGTTGATGGTAGAAAATTTCAACAACTACCAGGAGTTGGTAGATCGTGCCATCATGATTGAAGGGAAGCAACAGCAGATTGAGAACCGTAAGAGGAAGTATGGACAGGGGAAGTATAACTCTGGAGCCCAGCAGAAGCCCCGTTTTACCCCTAAACCGGGATTTAAGTTTCAGCACACCCATGGAGGAGGTAGCTCGCACAACCATAATGGGCACAAGAATGGTAATGGGAATGGAGGAAGCAACGGCCAGAACCGAACAACCCCATCAACCCCAACCAAGAGAGACCTGAGTCAAGTCACCTGTTTCAAGTGTTCGAAGACCGGACATTATGCCAATGAATGTCCTGAAGGCCAGAATGGAAATGGCAATGGAAGCTCTGGGAAGAAGCCGAACCCTTTCAATAGGGGACAGGTGAACCACGTTAATGTGGAGGAGATTGAAGATCAGCCCGATGCAGTAATCGGTAAGTTTTTGGTTAAGTCATTTACTGCACTCGTTCTTTTTGATACTGGTGCATCGCATTCATACATATCAAGGGGATTTGTGGAAAAGTATAGCCTGCCCACTAGGATTCTTAAAACACCTATGCTAGTAAGCTCGACAGGAGCAGAATACATGGCCAGACAAGGATGTTTTCAAGTACCATTGAGTATAGGAAGGCATGTATTCCCAACGGATTTAATTATTCTGGAATCCCAAGGTCTGGATGTGATTCTTGGTATGGATTGGCTGTCGATGTATGGAGGAAACATCGATTGCACCAGTAAGACAATTTTGCTTACCACACCAGAAGGAAGAAGGATCAAGTATGTATCCCGGCATGTGCCAAACAGGACACAAGTGAATTGCTTATCAGGAGTTGTGCAGGAGGAAGTACCAGTGGTAAAGGATTTTCCTGATATATTTCCTGAGGAATTACCAGGCATGCCACCGGATAGAGACATTGAGTTTTTGATTGAGTTATTGCCAGGTACAGGCCCAATATCGAAGCGACCGTACCGGATGCCAGCAAAGGATTTGGTGGAAATTAAGAATCAGATTAAGGAGTTATTGGATAAAGGTTACATTCGCCCAAGTTCGTCACCTTGGGGATCACCCGTACTTCTAGTGGAAAAGAAGGATGGATCA
Organism: Triticum urartu; assembly: GCF_003073215.2. Taxonomy (NCBI): domain Eukaryota; kingdom Viridiplantae; phylum Streptophyta; class Magnoliopsida; order Poales; family Poaceae; genus Triticum; species Triticum urartu. The sequence continues at coordinate 159,980,734 of NC_053024.1, forward strand.
TTAAGGATGGTTGTAGATTATCGGGGATTGAATGAAGTAACCATCAAGAACAAGTACCCACTGCCAATGATCAACGATCTGTTTGATCGATTGCAAGGAGCTAAAGTGTTTTCCAAGATCGATTTGCGATCAGGGTACCATCAGTTGAAGATTCGAGAGCAGGACATACCTAAGACAGCATTCACCACAAGATATGGACTGTATGAGTATACCGTTATGTCATTTGGATTGACTAACGCACCTGCCTATTTTATGAACCTGATGAACAAAGTGTTTATGGAGTTTTTGGATAAGTTCGTCGTAGTGTTCATTGATGACATCCTAGTTTATTCAAAGAATGAAGAGGAGCATAAGGAACATTTGCGTTTGGTTTTGGAGAAATTAAGGGAACATCAGTTATATGCCAAATTCAGCAAATGTGAGTTTTGGTTGAAGGAAGTTGGATTCCTCGGACACGTTATATCCAGAGAAGGTATAGCAGTTGACCCCAAAAAGGTTGAGACCGTAACCGAATGGGAAGCACCAACAACAGTTGGAGAGATCCGGAGTTTTCTTGGACTCGCAGGATACTAACGGAGATTTATTGAGAATTTCTCAAAAATTGCGAAGCCTATGACGGAGTTGTTGAAGAAGGAAACTAAGGTCAAATGGACTGAGGAGTGTGAGGCTAGTTTCCAGGAGTTGAAGAAACGTTTGGTTACCTCACCGGTATTGATTTTGCCAGATCAGACCAAGGATTATGAGGTGTATTGCGACGCTTCACGTCGAGGACTTGGAGCAGTGCTTATGCAGGAAGGGAGAGTTGTTTCGTATGCATCACGACAACTGAAGCCTCATGAGTTGAATTATGCCAAGCATGATTTGGAGTTAGCAGCCGTAGTGCATGCATTGAAGACGTGGAGACATTTCCTCATTGGAAATCATTGTGAGGTGTACACGGATCATAAGAGTTTGAAGTACATTTTCACTCAGAAGGAGTTGAACCTCCGACAGAGGAGATGGTTGGAGCTCATGAAGGATTATGACATGAGATTGCATTACCATCCCGGAAAGGCTAATGTAGTAGCTGACGCATTGAGCCGTAAGAGCCATGTCAAAACGATAATGACGGGGAAAATACCAAAGGAGTTAGCAGAAAACCTTCGTGAACTAAGCTTAGAAATAGTTCCGAAAGGCTATGTAGCAGCATTGGAGATTCAGTCAACATTGATGGATAAGATCAGAGAAGCTCAGAAATCTGACAAGGAGATTGCTGCTATAAAGGAGAGACTTAGCAAAGGAAAAGCAAAGGGATTTCGTGAGGATGAGCACGACACCTTATGGTTTGAGGACCGTGTTTATGTGCCCAATGACCCGGAGATCAGGAAGTTGATTTTGCAGGAGGCACATGATTCACCATATTCGATTCACCCAGGGAATACCAAGATGTATTTGGATTTGAGGGAAACATTCTGGTGGACCGGAATGAAGAAGGATATTGCAGCGTATGTAGCAGTTTGTGACATATGTCAAAGAGTAAAAGCAGAACATCAAAAGCCAGCAGGATTGTTACAACCACTGCCGATACCCGAATGGAAGTGGGATAAGATAGGCATGGATTTTATCACAGGGCTACCCAGGACAAAAGCCGGATATGACTCGATATGGGTAGTAGTTGATCGTTTAACGAAGGTAGCACATTTCATTCCAGTTAAGACCACTTACACCAGTGCTAAGTTGGCAAAGATATACATGACTAGAATTGTTGTTTGCATGGAGTTCCGAGGAGTATCGTATCAGATAGAGGAACCCAATTTACCTCAAAGTTTTGGAATCAGTTGCATGAAACTTTAGGAACCAGACTAGAGTTCAGCACAACTTTTCATCCGCAGACAGATGGACAGACCGAGAGAGTCAATCAGATTTTGGAAGATATGCTGAGAGCTTGTGCACTAGATTATGGATCAAGTTGGGATGAAAACTTACCGTATGCGGAGTTGTCTTATAACAACAGTTACCAAACCAGTTTGAAGATGGCCCCTTTCGAAGCTTTATACGGAAGGAGGTGCAGGACACCGTTATCATGGAACGAAGTTGGAGACCGTCAATTCTTTGGACCAGATTTGATTAAGGAGTCAGAACGGAAGGTTAAGTTGATTCGCGATAGGCTCAAGGTAGCCCAGTCCAGGCAGAAGAGCTATGCAGATTCTAAACGCAAGGAGACAGTTTACGAAACCGGAGACAGAGTTTACCTTCGAGTATCCCCACTTCGACGAGTTAAGCGTTTTGGAGTTAAGGGAAAGTTAGCACCGCGTTTCGTTGGACCATTTAAGATCGTGAAACGTATGGGAGAAGTCGCTTATAAGTTGGAATTACCAGAAGGACTGTCAGGAGTTCATGATGTATTCCATGTTTCTCAGCTGAAGAAATGTCACACCGAGATGGCGGAGGTACCGCTAAGAGATACAGTGCCATTAGAAGCAATTCAGTTAAAGGATGACCTAACATATGAGGAGAAGCCAGTCAAGATTCTCGATGTTGCTAGTAGAGTTACTCGCAGCAAGGTTATCAAGTTTTGCAAAGTTCAGTGGAACCACCACTCAGAAGATGAAGCCACCTGGGAGAGAGAAGAAGATTTGCTCAAAGACCACCCTCACCTATTTTCTAGCCAACCCGAATCTCGAGGGCGAGATTCATCTTAAGGGGGGTAGGTTTGTAACATCCCAAATTTTCAATTTGGAATGTTATACACTAGATCATATGCATATCATATTTTCTTGCATTTTGGTTGATCCTAGAAATTTCACGCAACTCAAGGACCCTCGGAGAGAGTTGGAGATTTCGTTATTTTCATATTTGAGAGTTCTCTCGAATTTTGAAAATAGGATCATTTGATTTATTTATTTTATCTTCAATAATTTGGATAGGGAAAAATGCGCGTTTTCAAAAATTGCATTTTAGGTCCGGAGAAAAGTTCATTTTGTTCGGCTCATTTTTAGGAGTCGGGGAAAATTTACTTTAGATTTTTTGGAGTTCGTTTAGATCCCTTTTTTGTTTTTTTTCTTTTTCTGCGCGAGGAAACTATTAAATTTTTTTTTTTGAGCAGCGCCTTGGGCCAAAGGCCCAAGCCAAGCCACCTAGCGCCGCGCTCCCAGGCGCCAGGCGCCGAGCCAGGAGCCGGTCGGCCGCCGCCGCCTCTTGCTAGGACCGAATCCTTTTAGGATTCTAGGGCGCTCCCTTGTCCCCTTTCCTTATTCCGTTTATTTTCTAGATCTTTCCTACTCCTATTCTAATTCCTTGTCCTCTACCCCAAGTAAACCCCTCCCCTCCCCAATATAAATACCCAAGCACCCCCCCTCTAAACACATCAAATCAAAGCCCCTCTCCTCCACACCGCGCCTTGCACCGCCGCCGCGCCGCATCACACCGCGCCCTGCGTCACCGCCACCGTGCCGCATCACACCGCGCCTCACCGCCGCCGCCGCCACACACCCGCGCCGCCGCCGCACCTTGCCCACGCCGCCGCCCAACGCCGCCCCCGCCGGAGCCCCGTTCGCCGGAGATCCTCGCCAAGGTTGCCCCGCGCTACATCTATTCTTTTTCTCGGATCGTTTTCTTCTAATCGTTCCGATTCTTTTCTTCTCTAAACCGTTCCGGTTTTCTAGATCGGTTTTTCATTCGGTTTTTCTTCTCCGAAACCCTAGATCGGATTCGTTTTCTTTTCCGATTTAGTTGCTTTGGACCGTTCGCCGGACCGTTCGTCCTAACGAACGTGATCACCGGATTCTTCTAGGTTAACGAACGTCCGTTCGTTTAACCGTTCTTCTTTTTCTTTTCGTCGGATTTATTCCGCGATCGCGATCTCAGATCCGATCTTCTTCCTAGTCTATCTTTTCGCTCGTTTATCGGAATCAGGTGATTCAAACGCCTGGAGTTTCGTCTCGAAACCGCCGTTCCGTCTAATCAACTTGAACAAGCTTTTGTTACAGTAAAATTTTGACCTAGTTTCAACTTGCTAGAACCGAGTTGTTTTCTTCCGCCGTTTGTTTTTCGTTCTTTCTTTGCAACCGGAGTTCTTAAGTTGAACTACCTGGTTCGTTCTCTTGTTCAAGTTTTACCTGTGCATTAGATGAGTACTTATTTTATGCTTGTTGTTTGTCTGCGATAGATTACCCGGATTGCGCCGCTTGTTACTTCGAAACCCTAGGACTCGCGGATCATCAGCAAGGCAAGTAACACTTTGATCATACCTTTTCTACAACCCATGTTTTATTGAATTAGATCAATCCTCTCACATTGCATGATTAGGATCTAATTAAATTGTGGGATGGGAAGTAGATGAGGTAGTACCTATTACCTGTATTATTATGAAACCTTTGGGAGTTACTTCTACGTTTGCTTATTATGCCATGCTATGCTAGTAGACGTGGATTGGGTGAGTGATATCCATGACAGATGTGAGTTGATAATTTTAATGGTTTATCTAAGGTGGCAACTTAAACACACATCTGGGTGGATTGAGGCACCTGATGTCTATCAGGACTTGCCTGTTTTTTTTGGACCGCCACCCAGGCTCAAAGGGATCATAAGATAATTCATGCTAGAAACTTCCGTGTGCAGCCACATGCTACTATGGGCTCTAGCATAGTTGACTAAGTTGTGCGAACTCTTACGGGGTGGACTAGCAGATGTAGGGGATGTAGGTGTACCGGTCTACCCCACATGTAAGGTGCTAGCGCTTCCGAAAGACTATGTCTCGGTCATCCGTCTTCTCAAACACCATGTAGTGCGAGAAACCAAACGGAGGCGATCGAGTCTTGTGGGGAAAAGTGCGCAAACCTCTGCAGAGTAACAAACTAATCATGATTAGCCGTGTCCCCGGTTATGGACAACTTGAGTATCTAGTACTTGAATATCATTGTGAATCTCAACATGTTACTTCTAATTAATGTTATTGGGTTTTAATTACTTTTAATTGGGATTGAGAATGCTGTCAACCATTCTCAATGTTTCACAACCACCATGATAGTTAAATAAAATTTATTCCTTTGCAGTAGGGAAAAACTGGCTTTACGCAAAACTGTAACCATAGAGCTTTCCACCAGCCATATATGCATATAGTATAGCTGTTTCATTCCATTACTCTCTATGTGTTACTTTGCCAGCATATTCCATGTGCGGACCCGTTTTCGGGCTGCAACGTTAATGTTGCAGACTTTTCAGACGACGATTGAGGTGTTTTAGGTCGTGGTTCTATACTCAGTGATGCCGCTGGAGTTGATGGACCCATTTATCTTCCAAGTCTTCCGCTGTTATCTTTAAAATATGGCCTTAAGCCATATTTATTGTAATAAGTTCTTTTTGAGCCATCGATGTAATAAGTGTGTGATTGCAACTCTGCTATAAAACCTCGATGTACTGTGTGGTGTCAGCATTACTGATCCAGGGATGACACCGTAGCACAGTAGACGTGATCCATTCGGGTCAGGTCGCTACAGAGACTCTTTGTTATTTGGTTGCAGGGTTGCTTGAGAGAGACCATCTTCATCCTACGCCTCCCACGGATTGATAAACCTTAGGTCATCCACTTGAGGGAAATTTGCTACTGTCCTACAAACCTCTGCACTTGGAGGCCCAACAACGTCTACAAGAAGAAGGTTGTGTAGTAGACGATCACAGGTTTATACTATATACTTTATACATGATACATGTGATGACTAAAGTCGGGTCGGCTCGTGGAGTACCCGCGAGTGATTCACGGATTGGGGGCTGAAAGGACCTTTGTCCCGACGGCCCTCTGGCTGGATCTTTGTGGCGGAGCGACAGGGCAGGTTGAGACTACCTAGGTGAGAGGTGGGCCTGGCCCTGTCGGCATTCGCGGTTACTACAAAATAACACGCTTAACGAGATCTTGGTATTGGATCCGAGTCTGGCCACTGGCCTATACGCACTAACCAACTACGCGGGAACAGTTATGGGCACTCGATGTCGTGGTATCAGCCGAAGCCTTCTTGACGTCAGCGACTGAGCGGCGCGCGCCGGGTTGGACCACGTAACGCAACTTCCTTTGTAATGGAGGTTGCTAGGTCTGCTCACTGGCCGCGTTCACAACGTGCAAGTGTGCAATGGGCGATGGGCCCAGACCCCTGCGCCATAGGATTTAGACCGGCGTGCTGACCTCTCTGTTGTGCCTAGGTAGGGCCGTGACGTGTTGATCTTCCGAGGCCGTGCATGACCCAGAAAAGTGTGTCCGGCTAAATGGGATCGAGCGTGTTGGGTTATGTGGTGCACCCCTGCACGAAAGTTTATCTATTCGAATAGCCGTGATCTTCAGTAACAGGACGACCCGAGTTGTACCTTGACCTTATGACAACTAGAACTGGATACTTAATAAAACACACCCTTCCAAGTGACAGATATAACCCGGTGATCGCTCTCACACAGGGTGACGAGGGGAGGATCGCCGGGTAGGTTATGCTATGCGATGCTACTTGGTGAACTTACCATCTACTCTCTTCTACATGCTGCGAGATGGAGGTTGCCAGAAGCGTAGTCTTCGACAAGACTAGCTATTCCCTCTGTAGTTCAGTCCATCGATATTGCCCCTTTACACAGATACCCTTGCATATGTAGTGTAGATCCTTGCTTGCGAGTACTTTGGATGAGTACTCACGGTTGCTTTTCTCCCTCTTTTCCCCCTTTCCCTTCTACCTGGTTGTCGCAACCAGATGCTGGAGCCCAGGATCCAGACGCCACCATCGACGATGACTCCTACTACACTGGAGGTGCCTACTACTACGTGCAGGCCACTGACGACGGTCATGAGTAGTTTAGGAGGATCCCAGGCAGGAGGCCCGCGCCTCTTTCGATCTGTGTCCCAGTTTGTGCTAGCCATCTTATGGCAACTTGTTTAACTTATGTTTGTACTCAGATATTGTTGCTTCCGCTGACTCGTCTATGATCGAGCAGTTGTATTCGAGCCCTCGAGGCCCCTGGCTTGCATTATGATACTTGTATGACTTATTTTATTTTAGAGTTGTGTTGTGATATCTTCCTGTGAGTCCCTGATCTTGATCGTACACGTTTGCGTGTATGATTAGTGTATGATTGAATCGGGGGCGTCACAAGTTGGTATCAGAGCTGACTACATGTAGGAATCCCCCTTTCCAACTCCTTGGCCGAAGTTGAGTATAGACATTGCAAAACTTTTACTAACATGGCTGTGTGTCTTACGGGCACACGTCACCATTGGGTGGTAGTAGGATCTTTTATTCCTTGACCTATACTCTGGGACTCTGACATCTCTTCTATTCGGGTTAAATGATTTTACTAACTCTGACTCTAGGTTCTCGATAATACTTTCTCCCGGAGAGCCCCTTATTACAGATGGTCGTCTGCTGCACTAGAAGAATCCAAAGATACTCTCTGATGTTCTCTGGAGACTTTATGGCATCGCTTTTGCAATTCCCTTCCATCGATAAACCCCTATGGATAACCACGTATACTCGCCATTCATAGCTTCCAAGTTGATCTTGTTATTACAAGATACCCCGAAATTGTCTTTGTTGTTCCGAGAATCCTTTGAGCTTACTGCCTTGCTGTTCTTTGCCACATGAATACCACTATGGATAATTTCTAGCTCTGGATATTTGCTCATCCCTAGTTGATTCATGTATTTCAAAAAAGTCTTTAAAATACTATTTGAACTTCCAAAAATCTTGAGTAGCCTATTGCTCTTGAAATTCTTACTTGCTTGCATTATGGTTAATCCCATAAGTCTATAATCTTATTGGCATCCCTTGTCATTATCATTTTGAGTCCGTTGATTCAAAATGTTGTGAGTGCTCGCCATCCTCAATCATATCCTAGAATTCATCCTTCCGGCTCAGACGTCATTTTAAACATGAGCTGGTTATCGACCAATCAAATTGTCGTCGGTTGTACCCCTAAGACTATTCGACTTATCCATTCTTAATGAGAGCGTTGGCTTCTGATCCCCTGATTTGGAAATGATAATTCCCTTGCATTTGAGCTTTAGATTAGTCAGTTGTTTCGATAATCCGATGTCCTCTCGTTCCTTCTTCCTTTGATAGAGTACCAATACTCGCATCAGCTCTGTTGTAGAACATAAGACCCCTTGTTGGATTATTATCCGACAACGTCCTTCATATTCAATAAGCTTGAGAGCCTTTCCTTGGATACATAATGCCTTTGGTAAATTGTATCCTCTGCTTTCTCAAGCATGCTATACTATTGAGCTTGTGTTAATTATTCTTGAGATTTGTGGTATAAGCTCCTAAGATGCCCTGATGGGTTGAACCTATTCCTTCCCCAAACCGTATGGACCCGAAAGTTTTCGCGTGTCATACTCTTCTGTTGCTTCACCAAATAAAATTTCAACACTATGACCTTTTCGAAAACGAGAAGTGAATGAAAGGTTATGCATTGCAGAAGTGGGATTCGACCTTGAACTTTGTGTTCATGCCCATGGACACGATGTAGATCTTATCATGGAAGCTTCTCTTAAATTGATTATTCCCTTGATATAAGTTCTAATTATATCTGGGATCTGGTCTCTTGCAATCATGGTTCTGGCCATATTGATATTCTTTGATTCCTTCTCTCGGGCATATCAATACATCTCCGCGACCTCTGTTTTGATCTTCCTTCGAGTATTACCCTCCGTTATCTCGAGAATATTAAAGTGTTGGGGAACATAGCAAAAATTCAAAATTTTCTACGCAACACGAAGATCAATCTATGGAGTAATCTAGCAACGAGGGAAGGAGAGTGCATCTACATACCCTTGTAGATCGCTAAGCGGAAGCGTTCAAGTGAACGGGGTTGATGGAGTCGTACTCGTCGTGATCCAAATCACCGATGATCCTAGTGCCGAACGGACGGCACCTCCGCGTTCAACACACGTACAACCTGGGGACGTCTCCTCCTTCTTGATCCAGCAAGGGGAGAGGAGAAGTTGAGGGAAAACTCCGACAGCACGACGGCATGGTGGTGATGGAGCTCGTGGTTCTCCGGCAGGGCTTCACCAAGCACTACGGAGGAGGACAAGGTGTTGGAGGAGGGAGAGGGATGCGCCAGGGGAAGGGTGCGGCTGCCCTCTCTCTCCCTCACTATATATAGGGGGATGGGAGGAGGGGGAGGCGCCCTAGGGTTCCCTAGGGGAGGGGCGGCGGCCACAGGGGAAACCCTAGATGGGTTTGGGCGCCCCACCCCCTAGGAAACTTGCCCCCCAAGCCGGGAGGGGCGGCTGCCGTAGGGGTGGCGCCCCCACCTCTCCTGGTTGCGTGAGATGGGGTGGGAGGGGCGCTCATCCCCTTAGTGGGCTGATGTGCCCTCTCCCCTTGGCCCATAAGGCCCCCCAACGCTTGCCGGGGCCTCCGAAACCCCTTTCGGACACGCTGGTCATCACCTGGTACCCCCGGAACAATTCCGGACTCCAATACCCTTCGTCCAATATACCGATCTTCACCTCCGGACCATTCCGGAGCTCCTCGTCATGTCCGGGATCTCATCCGGGACTCCGAACAACCTACGGTAACCACATACTATTTCCCATAACAACTCTAGCGTCACCGAACCTTAAGTGTGTAGACCCTACGGGTTCGGGAACCATGCAGACATGACCGAGACAACTCTCCGGCCAATAACCAACAGCGGGATCTGGATACCCATGTTGGCTCCCACATGCTCCACGATGATCTCATCGGATGAACCACGATGTCGAGGATTTAATCAATCCCGTATTCAATTCCCTTTGTCCAGCGGTATTGTACTTGCCCGAGATTCGATCGTCGGCATCCGATACCTTGTTCAATCTCGTTACCGGCAAGTCTCTTTACTCGTTCCGTAACACATCATCCCGTGATCAACTCCTTGGTCACATTGCGCATATGATGATGTCCTACCGAGTGGGCCCAGAGATACCTCTCCGTCACACGGAGTGACAAATCCCAGTCTCGATTCGTGCCAACCCAACAGACACTATCGGAGATACCCGTAGTGTACCTTTATAGCCACCCAGTTACGTTGTGACGTTTGGCACACCCAAAGCATTCCTACGGTCATTCCTACGGTATCCGGGAGTTGCACAATCTCATGGTCTAAGGAAATGATACTTGACATTAGAAAAGCTTTAGCATACGAACTACACGAATCTTTGTGCTAGGCTTAGGATTGGGTCTTGTCCATCACATCATTCTCCTAATGATGTGATCCCGTTATCAACGACATCCAATGTCCATGGTCAGGAAACTGTAACCATCTATTGATCAACGAGCTAGTCAACTAGAGGCTTACTAGGGACATGGTGTTGTCTATGTATCCACACATGTATCTGAGTTTCCTATCAATACAATTAGCATGGATAATAAACGATTATCATGAACAAGGAAATATAATAATAAATTTATTGCCTCTAGAGCATATTTCCAACATAAAGAACTGTGTTGCTTCCTATGAGTCTTCATCTAATGCTGCTTCTCATCGATTTCAGATTTTCCCCGGGTTCTGAGTTATTAGTCACTCGAGAACACCGATAAGTGAATTGATTCCGCACTCCAATTCACAATTCAATAACTCTAAGTAATTTTCATTGCTTATGAGTTTAATAATCTTTCAACTCATCCTAGCCTGATCGGCTACATCATTATTGTGCCAATTTTAACTGTACTACCTGGTCCTTCCCGGAGCACAACTTTCGACGATGAGCTAAACTTACGTCGATCATACTGAAGAACTACAGAAGCATCAAGTAAAGAATGATGAACCACAGTTGTACTAAAGACTGTAAAGAGAGAGGCGAAAGACATTCTGGTTGCTAGAGAAGGTGAAGCGTAATGCCCATATTGTGCCCTCCTCCATGCGTAATGCGCGCACGACTCTAGGCCAACCCCTTGTGATGGCTGCCCAGCCATCCTTCACTGTCTTCATTAGGACTTTTTGATGGTCATTGTAGTCTGGATGAAGCACTTTAACCTTAATTGCATGTCCACCAATCATGTACTTTGTGAGGTAATCTTGAGTAAACTGCTTCGGGAACCACTGCGAACGAAAAAGATTCCGACATTGTTGTCTAACAACTCATTATGGGCAGTAAAAAGAGAAGGCTGCAGAGTTTGTAGTTATCATCCTACAGCTCACTGTTGTGTTGGATAGAGCATAAACAAATAATTTGCTTGCCGCCGTTCGTATCTTTTTGCTAATAATCCTTATCAGTTTCCTCACTTGATGCTTGTTCATGAATATCTGATTGCCCCATATGTAAAAAGGGTCAATGCGTGGATCCTTTCCAAGGGCATATGTACCTACAAGCAACAAGTCAATATTAGAAGCTAACAAGTGTCCAGGCATGGATATATATGCACTACATTATAGAACGACGGGGGATACAAGCCGAGGATGAAACTAACCTCGGCGGAAAATGGTGGTCACTCCCATTGTTGTCCTGCATAAGTAGTGGAAAGGCATGATAAGTACAACAATCTTAACATCAAACAAATATAGCAAAGGTAAACAACATCATCTCCAAATTATAGCTTGAATGTGTTGGTTTCAGCATGCTATTAAAGCAGATATACAATGGAAGGGAATGTTAGCTACAACAAGCTTAACAACCATCAAATATTGCAATTCAAATTGGTATCATTGAAAATGAATAGAACGTAGGTCATGCTTAAACATCTCACTAGATAAATGTGTAAAAGTGAAATAAAGGGCATGTGTTAACTACACCAGGCATAACTGGAACCAAATATAGCCGTTCAAACTGGTATTGATGCAATCGAGCGGCACAGTTCCAACTTGCACATAATGAACAACACATTGTCACTGGTACGCGTCGGTCCTAAACAAACGGTTTTTAACCCCTTTCCGCGACGACATTTGGAACCGTCGCCAAGTGAGTGTGGGCGATAGGGGGGTCCTTCCCACACGACCCAGAAACCGTCGGGGATATGCCCTCCTGGCACACACGCTCGGCAAAATGAGATTGTGTGCGACCGACAAGCACTTAAATACGGAAATACGTATGGTAGAGCTAAAAAAATACAATTATACGGCGAAATTGTTTCCGGTCGCAAGTACATCCCACATAGTCAGTCCCCTCTAAACCTTTCCGTTCGTATGTACATCCCACACAGTCGCTCCAAGGAAAACGTTTCCGTTCACAGGTACATCACACACATTTTTTCCCGTTAAATCATTTGCGTTATTGAATGTATCACACACGGTCCATAGAAGAAACTGTGTGGCAAAGGTTGTCCATCACACACAGTTTTTATGTGGTAAACGTTTGTGCAAGGTGGCCTAATGCAAACAATTTTCAAGAGAAAGTCGCGTGTGATTGTTCATTGATTCAACACGGTTTATTCCTAAAAACTGTGTGCGTTGCCTGAGTTCATCGCCCACGGTATTTTTTCAATAACCGTTTGCAATATCGAAACCCAATTAGCAGGCTGATTCGCCATTAGCAGGCTAATTGCCCTATTATTAATAATCCATTTATTATTCTAATTGACATTCATATTAAGCACACAATATATTTCATTTCCATATTAAGGAAGCAGAATTTCATAATCAAAATACATCATAGTACAACATGATATAGCTTCCGCACTCAGCTACCCCATTACACAACTGCAGCAACACCAAGTTCCACATGCAACATGTAGAACCTTTCGAAATTAGCATCATAGATGGTATATAGACAGATGCATCTCATCTGGAAAACTGCTGAAGCGGAAGGCGAATATTGAGCCTTCATTCATGTTGAAGGTCTTTGCAACTTTAGGCCAGTGCATGTGGATGATTGACCGTCTGTCCTTGGTCCTCTTCAGGAACACTTCAATATTGAACCGTGGGTGTTGTATGAAAACCTTCCTCGCCTCCTGACCATAGAGATGGTTTGAGAGGTAATCATCAGTGAACTGCTTTGGAAAGGCCTGAAAACAAGGATGTTCGTAAATATCTTCTCTATATTGGAAATGGGGCATAGGAATAAAAAAAAGCAAGGTATAATAGTTAGTAAAATCTTATAGTAAACTGATGTCTTCTTCATTGTGCAGACAAAGATCTTGTTGTTTTTTGTCGCTAATTTCTTTATCCTAACAATCTTTCTGAGTTTCTTGATTTGATTGATATTCATGGACAACTCATTTCCCAATATGCAAAAAGGGTCAAACAGTGGGTCAAAACCTCTGAGAGTAGGACCTACATGTGCAAGACCAAATTGTTAAAAACCAAAATATTAGAATGGTTCCTGCAATTACACAATAATGTGCTATTAGAGAATGAACCATGCACGTGCTAACCTCGATTGTAAACCTCAGTTCTTCCCATTGTTTCCCTGCAACACATATAAGGTAGTTAGTCATCAGATTAAGTAAGGGTGCACATGCTACCAGTAAAATATGTTGATGAAAAATAAGCACATTGCAGATTCATCAGATTAATTCAAGTCACACAGAAAACCCATTTATCCAAACCAAGCATAATTAAGAACTAGGAAATATAGCACTTGTATATGTTTCTCAACCAAATTCGATTTATTCTTACATGCACAACAATACAAAATTCTACCCATGACAATTGGACATCGCATTGCAGAATTGAACCAAGCAGATAACTAAACACCACAACAAATGAATCAAACATTAACTAAGCACCACATTGCACAATATAACATACTCCAAATAGAAGATCAGACAGTTAACCAAACAGTTAACTATAGCCAATTGTAGCAATCATATTTGTTTCTCATGTATTTACTATAGCCAAATTCAATTTATTCCTCACATGGTATACAATAACAGAATGCACCCACACTTATTGAACATCGCATTGCAGAATTGAACCAAACAGTTAACTAAACACCACAACACAAATGAACTAAACGTTAAACTGAGCACCACATTGCACAATGTATAACCAAACCAAGCGTGCTTGACAACTTGGAAATATAGCATTTGTATTCGTTTCTCATGTATTTTGTAAAGATAAATTCAATTTATTTCTCACATGGAAGACAATAAAAAATTGCAGCCTGAAGAATTGAACATCACATTTGTAGAATTGAACCAAACAGTTAACTGAAGACGACAACTAATTAACAAAACAGTTAATAAGTGAGCACCACACTGCACGACATATAGAACATATACACTAGAGGAACATATTGCATGGTAAAATTAGATAGCACAATTCACTAGAATTTGTGAAGGAAAGGCTGGAGCAGCACACGCAATGGGTAAACCGAGCATGCTTAACCGGCATAGCTAGCAAATGACAAGGTTCTCCTCCAAGATCTGGGGGTCGGCACAAATGGCAGCCATCGCGACCTCATCCACGCATGCAGCCATGATTTGCTTCTCCACTGCCAAATGCTCCTTGAGATCCTGGCTATACTGCGTGCACCATGGCTTAGACCGGTGCTTATTTGGTGGAGGGGTCGGTGATTTGGGTGGAAGGTGTCGCGCTCACGCCGGCGGTCGGGGCATGTGGGATGTGGAAGGAGGAAGAGGATGCGGGTCGGGTGTGGATTACCTGCCTGGATAGACGAGGCCGAGCAGCGTGAAGGTGGGTCACCGACGAGGAGGTGGCGCTGCAAGCAAGGAGTGAAGGTTCCAACTTGGAAAGGAAGGCTGAAAGAGGGGAAATGTGGCTTTTGTTAAGGGGGAGGGGCGGGGAGGTAGATATTTCCGCGGAAGTCGAAAATTTGGAATCGCTTCAGACAAAAAACTGGCATGCAAAGTGTCATCAGACACAGCCCCTTATTCAGAACTGTGTACGATATGTGGACATCACAAACGATTCACATAGCTTCACCCGTGTGTGATGAGTTTGAACGTCAAAAGTTTTTGTTCAAATTTCCATGGTTACAGTGGTCATCCACGTCATTGCATAATTTGGGTACACAAAGGATACTACAGCACACCCACACTTCTTAATCGAGCAAGTTCAGCAATTAAACAAAGCTAGCTGACCTAAACATTACTCTAACAAATTAAAGACCGACGCTCTTAATTAAACAAAACAAAGAGTACTACTACGGCTGGTGCTCGTCGATCTCCTCCGCTGCCTCCATGTCCAGCTCGTGCCCGACTATCTCCTGGGGAAGGGGCTCCATGACGTCCATCGCACCATACACGACAAGCATCTCGCCATCTGCGTCCGCCATCTCGTTGGAAAAGGCCGCCACGAGTTGGGCGTGGGCGGACGCGATCTGGGCTTGGACGGACTCCATCGTCGCAAGATATGCCAGCTCTTTGGCCGTGGGAGGACGCAGAGGAACGGGCGGCTGCTCGAACGCTCCCAGCAATTGCCAGCTCTTCGGCCGTGGGTTGCTGACCGTTGTCGGAGAAGCTTCGTTCGATTTGTGCGGTGACCGCCAGGAGCTGGGCGTGGGCGGCCTCCATCAGGGCTAAGGCCACCGTTGCGGAATGGACAGCTACTGCGCCGCTCTCGCCACTTGCTATCCTCGAGGCAGATGTTGCTGCCGCCACCTGAAAAGCAACAATGGCCGTTTGGGCTGCGTTTGCCGCCCGGTCGCAGATTGCGGCCGCGCTCCTGCACCTTGTTAGCACGCGCATGGCGGCTGCTGTCGCGGTCTCACCGGAGTGGGCCATCGAAGTTGCTCTCACGACATGGGTCCACGTGCCCATCTTTCACCGGCGATGATTGAACAGTGAAATGATGTTTGGGGAGCAAGCTGGCGTGCTTGAGACGCCGGCTGTGGACTATAGCCGACGCACCTTCTCGCGTAAGCCATAGGCGTACTATACACCGACGGTGCTCCGGGATATTTTGTGCTGCATCTCACACGGTTGGTGATAATAAATTGTGTGCGATCTAATTGATTTTTCATCTTGATTTGAATTACATAATGGGGTCACAACGGCAATGGACGGTGTTGTCACATCCCTAGAATTGTTTGCAATAGTTGCATAAGAGAGCATCCATGCATCATGTCTAAATTCTGAAAGTTGAATTGAGGTTAGTTGAAACCCTCAGAAATCACTTCAGAAATAATCAACATTAAAAATCTTTTCAAACGAGTCCAAGGAAATGTTCCCGTTATTCTGTAAAAATATTGGCAAGAGGTAAAATTCAAACCAATATTTTTGGAGTTTCAGAAATATTATTTTGGGCATTTGAAATTAATTCAATAACTATTTAAATTGGATCTATATTTATTATATAATAAATATATATTCAATAATTCTAGAAATTGTTGTGTAGCTTTGGATAAGTCCATTTAGTTCACACAATTATTTTCATGAATTTTTAAAATGGTTTGGTCTTTGAACTAAATCAAAACATATTAGCAAAAATAGAAAAACAGAACAATTAATAAAAGAGAGAGAGAGAGAGAAGGACTCACCTAGGCTTCTCACCTGCAGCAGAGCCGGCCCAGCTCCTGATCCAGCCCAGCCCACCAGGGGCTCCCCGGTCTTCTTCCTCCTTTGACAGAAGGACAGACGCGCGTGGCCACCGCGCGCCGGCGCACGCCCGACCACCTCCTGCTTCCACCGCGACGCCTCGGCCCTTCTAGCATCGCCACGCGACCCTCCTCGGTCCCCTGTCACTTTCCCCTCTCTCCCTGGAGCTCCTCCCCTCCTCTATCTCTCAGCCCCAAGCGAGACCGAGAACCGCCGTCACCGCCGTCCACCGCTCGCATAGCCACCGGCCTCCCCTACGCCCCTAGATGTGCCCCTGAGATCCGTGACGATGTCCTCATTCTCTCCACCGAGTCACGCAACGCCAGGTGCCCGGGAATGCCGCCACCACCGTCGTCTTCAACTCCGGCCTCCGAGATCACCGGCAATGCCCCGACGTCGTCCGACCTCCCCCGAGCCCACTGAGACGCGTTCCGCAACCACAGTGAGCTCATGGACCGACTCCCCCTCCTCTCCTGCTCGCGTTTTTGCTCCAGCTCCATTCCCCACCTCTGCTGAAGCTCGCTGCCGCCACGGCCGACGAGCTCCATGCTCCTGAGCTCGTCCGCTCACCCGAGCATCACCAGCGTGCTCGCCGCGCTCCTGTGAACCTGCAGCACCCACGGGTTCGCCCTGTTGTGCACCGTAGTGCCGTTTCCGCCAACGTCCGAGGTCCGGCAGCCGCTGAGCTCGACGCCGGCAAGGATTACGGCCACCCCAGCTCGCCCCGTTTGCACCGTTGGATGTGCGGGATCGCCAGCAGCTCGTAGATGCTCTCCGTCATCAATTTGGGGGCCAGAGGAGCGAACTCAAGCCCATCCGCCGCACCTCTCGTCGCCGGCGTTGATCTGCCGGCGCGTTAGCCCCAGTTGACTAGGGGTTTGACCTCCCCTGGCTTAATGATAGGTGGGGCCGCCCCGCTAACTAATGTAGATTAGGCTTAACTAAACCTAGTTTAGCTACTAACACACGGGACCCACTGGTCAGTTTGACGTGGGCTGCCCCGTTGACTCGCTTACGTCATGCTGACGTAGTGCTGATGTACTAATGCATTTTCTGGAATTACTTTATTTCTAAATAATCCAGGAAATTCCAGAAAACAGTTTAAACTTCTAAAAATCATAGAAATTCAACCGTAACTCCAAATGAAATAATTTATATATGAAAAATTATCAGAAAAATTCAAGGAATCCATCTGTACCATTTTCATGCATGTTTGAGCAAGTTAACCTCACTGTTTAGGATGAAACATGATTAGGGAAAATTTCATAATAGGTTTGGAGTTGGAATTTGATATAGTTTTGAATTCCACTTCAATTAAAATGACTTTCTGTTGCATTAGCCCAAATCACAACATATTGCCATGTCATGATCATGCATCATATTGTTGCATTGCATTGATTGTATTATTCCTTGTTTGCCGGTAATTGCCCCCTCTCAGTAGACGTTGTTTCCAACGACATGATCGATGACACCGATGAAGAGCTATTCTATCTTCAAAAGTGCCAGGCAAGCAAAACCCCCTTGTTCATTCCGATACAATCCCACTCTCTCGCTCCTGCTCTCTTTTACTGCATTAGGACAACACCGATTCAACTATTACATGCTGCGGTAGTTGAACCTTTCCTCTGCACGACCTGTCATTGCCACAGTAAATAGATGAAACCCACTAGCATGAGTAGGAGTTGTTTGAGCCCTATTGTGCCTACTCATTCATGCTTGTTTGTCATGCCTGCTACTGCTTAGAGTTGAGTCAGGTCTGATTCATCGGGGATGAATTGGAATTTGGTGAACATGTCCTACCGTTGAGAGCTAAGTGTGTGAACACGATTTGGTAAAGGTAGCGGTGAGAGGCCATGTAGGAGTACATGGTGGGTTGTCTCATTGCAGCCGTCCTTAGGAACTGAGTTCTGTGTTTGTGATCCATGAACAGTTACTACTACACATTGGGCTCCGGGCGCTCCAAGCTCTCTCGACTTATTAATCAACTCGATCTCTGTCCAGGAGTTGCAACTAGTTTCTGGTGTTTGTAGGTAGTGCTAGTAGTCTACCAAGTGGGACTCGGTACAGGTGAGCTTGGGACAGACTAGGCACAGTGGCCCGGTGTACCAAGTGGCACCCGGATGGTGGGCTTGGGAACCCTGTACACATCGTTTGGGGCCGTGAGCGACACCCCGGCCGGATCTCCTTGCGGATGGAACCCGAATAGGCGATAAACCTGGACTAGAGACTTGTGTGGTTAGTCAGGTCGTGGCCGACTCCCTCACCAGGCTTCCGCTTGAAGGTTGCCGAGATACATGACGTGTACATGGTGGTAAGTGGCGAGAGCGTGTGTGAAGAAGTACACCCCTGCAGGGTTATCATTATCTATTCGAATAGCCGGATTCCTTGGATATGGAAACTTGGACCCCTTGCATAGTTCATAGACAAGTGAAAGGGGATACTCTAAAACTCGCAAGATAAGCGTGAGTGCTATGGATGGCGTTCTCGCAGGGAGGCGGGAGCGGATCCATAGTGGTGTATTGGTATGGTGAATTTGTGGACTCGTGTGCGCCACCTCAAAAGAGTTACTTGCAGTCGTAGTTCAGGTTAGCCACCGAGTCAAAGATGGCTTGCTGCAGTTAACTCCACCACCCCTTTGTTGATACCGATGCATATGTAGATAGTTCTGATGTAAGTCTTGCTGGGTACATTTGTACTCACGTTTGCTTAATTTATGTTTTGCAGAGAGACTTCAGACTCGCTAGTAGTTCCATGTGGACTTCGACGTTTAGCTTGTTACCTCAGCTACGATCGTGTACCCTTGGGAGGGTCTTGTAGATAGTCAGGCTTCTGAGCCTTCTTCATTTGTAGTTGTCTGTACTCAGACAAGTTAAGCTTCCGCATGTTCTTGTTGCTTGTATGCTCTGTATGGTGGGTCATGAGACCCATGTTTGTATTTCTGGCTCCTCGCAGCCTAATGAATAAACACTTTGAGTTGTAGAGTTATGTTGTGATGCCATGTTGTATTTACACATATCGAGCATATTATGTGTATATTATTTAAAT
The DNA here is from genome assembly GCF_003073215.2 of Triticum urartu. Lineage (NCBI taxonomy): Eukaryota > Viridiplantae > Streptophyta > Magnoliopsida > Poales > Poaceae > Triticum > Triticum urartu. Next base: position 160,000,212 of record NC_053024.1, read on the forward strand.
GCTTGGTATGTTTGGGATCCGACAATCTAGTTGTTTATCCTTGGCAGTCTCTCTTATGGGGAAATGTAGTCTAGTGCTTCCATGAGCCATAGTAGTCCTCTACGGCCTGGTTCACCGGAGTCCTGTTAGCCCAGCACTACTGCTGGACACTTGACTGGCCGGCATGTGTTTCACTTCGTTCCTGTGTCTGTCCCTTCGGGGAAATGTCACGCGGTGACATCCGGAGTCCTGCCTAGCCTGCTATAGCCCGGGTTCCCGGAGTCCTGTTAGCCCAGTGCTACAGCCCGGATTCACACGCTGCTGACCGACACGCTCGATGTGATTCATGTATGCCTGTCCCCATAGGTTAGTGCCGCTTTGGGTTCACGACTAGCCATGTCGGCCCGGGTTCTCTGTCATATGGATGCTAGCGACACTATCATATACGTGAGCCAAAAGGCGCAAACGGTCCCGGACCATGGTAAGGCAACACCCGTGGGAATACCGTGCGTGAGGCCGCAAAGTGATATGAGGTGTTACCGGCTAGATGGATGTGACTTGGAATTGGGGTCCTGACAGCGTTAGTATCAGAGCCTGACTGCCTGTAGGATTACCAAGCCAAACTGGTCAAAGTTGTGTCTAGAAATGCTTTAGTTATATAAGGGAATTGATTGTGGAAGGGAACGTAAGGCTCTTTTTACTCCTTATACCTCATGGCCTTCTGATCTGAGTCAACCTCTTCTCTTCTACGGGGATTAAGAACTAGGCCTTCTCATTTATCTATCAGGATGACGTGTTACTAATCCATAGACTTATAGGATTGTTGGTTTCAAGCCCAGTTCAGTTCCTACTACTTCTGTGTGTTGTTAGTTGATCTCAGAACCTTGATATGGTGATGTTGAGTGGTTATGCCACTATCTTGCAAGATGTCTCAAATCTTTTTGAGCATTTACAGCCGTTATGCTGTCCGAGTCATCCCAGGTTTCTAAATAGTCTGATGCATTTGCAAACCCTTTCTTTCCGTTCCCGATGTCCTTTTGGGTCAGATTAAGCACATTACACGGTCTGTGAGGTACTCCGTTGCCTCGGCGTATATGTTGGATCTATTATTGTGACCCTAGGTGTTTTAGGGAGTCACCTAGTAATCTAGCCATGTTTTGTGTCCTGGTGTGATGATTCTGGCCACCATTCTCGAAAGCATCCCGTGATGCCATTTAGTAGTAGGCATTCTACTCCTGGGTTTTGAACCCGAGATTCACCCTACTTACCTCATGTTGATAGTGTTGCTAGTTCCTTTAGGATATTAGTAACCTTTGCATTAGTCCTCGAGGTCCGTGGTAGTTCCTTCTTCCAAACACTACGAACCGCTTATGGCAGAAGTTCTTTGAACCAAAAGATCACAACCAGAGTGCTCTTGATGAGTTCTCCATTCTGCATTGTGAATCTGCCAGTCCTACCTTTCTGCATGGGTTGTCTGGAAGAAATGTTGAGCTTTGCTCGACATACTAATCTATGCATCCACAACTCAAAAAATTATATGTTCCTCGAGTTGTTCCTCTTTAGTTGTATCCCGACCATCTTCTATCAGTTGATAGCCAAGAGTATGTGTGCATTTGTGTTCATCGATGCCTATTATTCTTGTGGTCTGTCAAGCCATTCTATTCCAGAATGAATAGGAGAAACAAACTCCAGTACCTCATCCATATCTAGGATTGGGTCAAAACAATTGTATTCCGCAGATCAAAATGCCAATCCAGCTTTTGCTTTGCTCTACCTTGGAGTGTTACCATCTTTATGTCAGGAGTGTCATGAGAATTGCGCCACCTCTTATGAATTCTTGATGCAGTAATACTTCTTGCCATCATTGTTCATTCCTTGGTTCCGTGTTATTGTAATCGGAGTGCCGACAAGTGTACTGTGATGTGCGAAATCAATACTCCTAGCAACTCCGTTGCTTGGTGGTTAATGGACGATAATCTCATTCTTGGTGTGTTGATTATGGAATCATCATTCTAAGATTGATCGTGCTACCTAGTCCATTTTCTTGGTGCACTTTTTGATCAATGAGTTAGGATAGTGTCAACCCTTTGCTTATTTGATCATATGGTCTCGCTCTGTAAAGCAAGATTGTTCTCGATCTTAGTAACATATCGGTGGTTCGTGATTTTCCGAATATCTTCTCGGAAGTATTTCCAGGTTGTCCCCTGACCGCTATGTTGAGCTCATGATCAAGTTGGTTTCAACCCTTCTCCAGGAATCTGTGTTGCATACCCTCGAGCTAGTTGGTTAAGCTAGACAACAACTTGGAGAGTTGGAAGATAAAAGCTTGTCCGACCTAGCTCATCCCTAAGGGATATCTTGTATCTGTGTTGAAGAAAGATGGTATTTTCATCGATTGATCCTCGTGGTCAGTTAATGGACCTATCATCTTATCCAAACTTTGATTTGAGTGTGGGCTATCGTCAGATCAAATCAGAACCAACGATATTCGTAATGTTGTCTTACTCATGGTTATTTCCTCGAGCATACACCATTATATCTTTTGGGTCTGACCAATGCTATCGTTTTGTTCACATAGTTGTGGAATTCCATCTTCATGGAAATCTGGATGACCTGTTGCTGAGCCCATCAGCAATATTTCCATCTTATCCATGATTCATGTTGGACAACTATGTTAGTGTTGAAAACTTTTATAAGCATTATTTTCATGTCCCGTTCATGAAGCATATGTTGGATGAAAGAAGTGACTTTCTCTAATTCATGTGCATTTGATGCAAGTTGCCGCCATGAACTCGAGAAAGTTTGTTTTTGCCTCCTCTGGAACCATCCCAAGTTAGTCATGCACGTGCAAAGTGCTCTATAGTTTGATAGGTTGGCCACCTCGATTCCATATGTGTTCCTAGCACACCAAGCCACCGACTGGTTTGTTCGAGGAAAAGGAGTTGCTGTGCGACTACTAGTTCATGCACAAGATTCCAATATCCTCGAAGATGGTTCCCCACCTGAACTCGGTAGTGTTCTATTATAAGACTACTATGAGATCATGCTTGTCTGGGACAGTGTGTTCACATGTATGTAGCAGAACTAGCTCATGTTTTGGAGCTTGCTATCGTAGTTCATTTCCCGAGAATCTCGCAACGTCATCTCGTCGGTTTGTGTTGCAAACTTTCCTCTCCAGACATGCTGTTTGAAATATCCCATTACCAACCAGATCTGAATCTCATGCAGATATGATGGTTGGGTCATTCCCAGTATTTGCATTTTGTTCCCAGCTTGCACCTCAGTAGTTGTTGTTCAGGATCATCTTCAAAAGTGGACTTACCATGGGTCCCTTCCATTTCCGATGATAAGCAGAAATCATCCATCGGGTTGTCTTCAACAAGGTAGTCCACATCATCCATTCGAACTCCGCCAAACGATCGATTGTGATTGCCTTAGGCTGGTATAAAGAGTTTCAATGATCTATGTACCAAAAGTAATTCTTTTTGCCACTTAAGGGAATAATTTCACGAGTCACCTTTCCTGGGGTGCTCTGTTATGGAATCATGGAAATTTTCCCCTGCTACTTTGAAACCCTCGTCAAATTGTTTCTTCCGTCCCTCCTGATGCATATCTTGCCTCTCAGCTCCAGAGATGTTTCTATGTCTCATTCCATGAGTTGATCTTGTGATCATTAAGATCATCCTAAGTTTCTCGAACCTCAGGAAGATCGATTCTTCTTAAGTTCTCCCTTTCTACTCTTTTGTCATGTTGGATGTAGTTCTCAAAGCAAGATGTCGAGATCAAGGTGATGCAATGAGTCAACATCCTTGAGAAAGACATCTGGATCGTGAAGATTGTGTTAGCTTGTGTCACTCTGTCTTCCTACCTCACGACTTGAATCTCGAGAGAGATTCTTGTTTGGAGAGGGTGAGTTGTCACAGCCCTAGAATTGTTTGCAATAGTTGCATAAGAGTGCATCCATGCATCATGTCTAAATTCTGAAAATTGAATTGAGGTTAGTTGAAACCCTCAGAAATCACTTCAGAAATAATCAACATTAAAAATCTTTTCAAATGAGTCCAAGGAAATGTTCCTGTTATTCCGTAAAAATATTGGCAAGAGGTAAAATTCAAACCAATATTTTTGGAGTTTCAGAAATGTTATTTTGGGCATTTGAAATTAATTCAATAACTATTTGAATTGGATCTATATTTATTATATAATAAATATATGTTCAATAATTCTAGAAATTGTTGTGTAGCTTTGGATAAGTCCATTTAGTTCACACAATTATTTTCATGAATTTTGAAAATGGTTTGGTCTTTGAACTGAATCAAAACATATTAGCAAAAATAGAAAAACAGAACAATTAATAAAAGAGAGGGAGAGAGAGAGAAGGACTCACCTGGGCTTCTCACCTGCAGCAGAGCCAGTCCAGCTCCTGATCCGGCCCAGCCCACCAGGGGCTCCCCGGTGTTCTTCCTCCTTTGACAGAAGGACAGAGGCGCGTGGCCACCGCGCGCCGGCGCATGCCCGACCACCTCCTGCTTCCACCGTGACGCCTCGGCCCTTCTAGCATTGCCACGCGACCCTCCTCGGTCCCCTGCCACTTTCCCCTCTCTCCTTGGAGCTCCTCCCCTCCTCTATCTCTCGGCCCCAAGCGAGACCGAGAACCGCCGTCGCCGCCGTCCACCGCTCGCATAGCCACCGGCCTCCCCTACGCCCCCTAGACGTGCCCCTGAGATCCGCGACGATGTCCTCGTTCTCTCCATCGAGTCACGCAACGCCAGGTGCCTGGTAATGCCGCCAACACCGTCGTCTTCAACTCCGGCCTCCGAGATCGTCAGCAATGCCCCGATGTCGTCCGACCTCCCCCGAGCCCACTGAGACACGTTCTGCAACCACAGTGAGCTCATGGACCGACTCCCCCTCCTCTCCTGCTCGCGTTTTTGCTCTAGCTCCGTTCCCCACCTCCGTCGAAGCTCGCCGCCACCACGGCCGACGAGCTCCATGCTCCTGAGCTCGTCCGCTCGCCCGAGCATCACCAGCGTGCTCGCCGCGCTCCTGTGAACCTGCAGCACCCACGGGTTTGCCCTGTTGTGCACCGTAACGCCGTTTTCGCCAACGTCCGAGGTCCGGCAGCCGCTGAGCTCGACGCCGACGAGGATTACGGCCACCCCAGCTCGCCCCGTTTGCACCGTTGGATGCGCGGGATTGCCAGCAGCTCGTAGATGCTCTCCGTCATCAATTTGGGCGCCAGAGGAGCGAACCCGAGCCCATCCGCCGCACCTGTCATCGCCGGCGTCGAGCTGCCGGCGCATTAGCCCCAGTTGACCAGGGGTTTGACCTCCCCTGGCTCAATGACAGGTGGGACCGCCCCGCTAACTAATGTAGATTAGGCTTAACTAAACCTAGTTTAGCTACTAACACACGGGACCCACTGGTCAGTTTGACCTGGGCTGCCCCGTTGACTCGCTTATGTCATGCTGACGTAGTGCTGATGCAGTAATGCATTTTCTGGAATTACTTTATTTCTAAATAATCCAGGAAATTCTAGAAAACAGTTTAAACTTCTAAAAATCATAGAAATTCAACCGTAACTCCAAATGAAATAATTTATATATGAAAAATTATCAGAAAAATTCAAGGAATCCATTTGTACCATTTTCATGCATGTTTGAGCAAGTTAACCTCACTGTTTAGGATGAAACATGATTAGGGAAAATTTCATAATAGGTTTGGAGTTGGAATTTGATATAGTTTTGAATTCCACTTCAATTAAAATGACTTTCTGTTGCATTAGCCCAAATCACAACATATTGCCATGTCATGATCATGCATCATATTGTTGCATTGCATTGATTGTATTATTCCTTGTTTGCCGGTAATTGCCCCCTCTCAGTAGACGTTGTTTCCAACGACATGATCGATGACACCGATGAAGAGCTATTCTATCTTCAGAAGTGCCAGGCAAGCAAAACCCCCTTGTTCATTCCGATACAATCCCACTCTCTCGCTCCTGCTCTCTTTTACTGCATTAGGACAACACCGATTCAACTATTACATGCTGCGGTAGTTGAACCTTTCCTCTGCACGACCTGTCATTGCCACAGTAAATAGATGAAACCCACTAGCATGAGTAGGAGTTGTTTGAGCCCTGTTGTGCCTACTCATTCATGCTTGTTTGTCATGCCTGCTACTGCTTAGAGTTGAGTCAGGTCTGATTCATCGGGGATGAATTGGAATTTGGTGAACATGTCCTACCGTTGAGAGCTAAGTGTGTGAACACGATTTGGTAAAGGTAGCGGTGAGAGGCCATGTAGGAGTACATGGTGGGTTGTCTCATTGCAGCCGTCCTTAGGAACTGAGTTCTGTGTTTGTGATCCATGAACAGTTACTACTACACATTGGGCTCCGGGCGCTCCAAGCTCTCTCGACTTATTAATCAACTCGATCTCTGTCCAGGAGTTGCAACTAGTTTCTGGTGTTTGTAGGTAGTGCTAGTAGTCTACCAAGTGGGACTCGGTACAGGTGAGCTTGGGACAGACTAGGCACAGTGGCCCGGTGTACCAAGTGGCACCCGGATGGTGGGCTTGGGAACCCTGTACACATCGTTTGGGGCCGTGAGCGACACCCCGGCCGGATCTCCTTGCGGATGGAACCCGAATAGGCGATAAACCTGGACTAGAGACTTGTGTGGTTAGTCAGGTCGTGGCCGACTCCCTCACCAGGCTTCCGCTTGAAGGTTGCCGAGATACATGACGTGTACATGGTGGTAAGTGGCGAGAGCGTGTGTGAAGAAGTACACCCCTGCAGGGTTATCATTATCTATTCGAATAGCCGGATTCCTTGGATATGGAAACTTGGACCCCTTGCATAGTTCATAGACAAGTGAAAGGGGATACTCTAAAACTCGCAAGATAAGCGTGAGTGCTATGGATGGCGTTCTCGCAGGGAGGCGGGAGCGGATCCATAGTGGTGTATTGGTATGGTGAATTTGTGGACTCGTGTGCGCCACCTCAAAAGAGTTACTTGCAGTCGTAGTTCAGGTTAGCCACCGAGTCAAAGATGGCTTGCTGCAGTTAACTCCACCACCCCTTTGTTGATACCGATGCATATGTAGATAGTTCTGATGTAAGTCTTGCTGGGTACATTTGTACTCACGTTTGCTTAATTTATGTTTTGCAGAGAGACTTCAGACTCGCTAGTAGTTCCACGTGGACTTCGATGTTTAGCTTGTTACCTCAGCTACGATCGTGTACCCTTGGGAGGGTCTTGTAGATAGTCAAGCTTCTGAGCCTTCTTCATTTGTAGTTGTCTGTACTCAGACAAGTTAAGCTTCCGCATGTGCTTGTTGCTTGTATGCTCTGTATGTTGGGTCATGAGACCCATGATTGTATTTCTGGCTCCTCGCAGCCTAATGAATAAATACTTTGAGTTGTAGAGTTATGTTGTGATGCCATGTTGTATTTACACATATCGAGCATATTGTGTGTATGATTGAAATGCTTGGTATGTGTGGGATCCGACAATCTAGTTGTTTATCCTTGGCAGTCTCTCTTATGGGGAAATGTAGTCTAGTGCTTCCATGAGCCATAGTAGTCCGCTACGGCCCGGTTCACCGGTGTCCTGTTAGCCCAGCACTACTGCTCAGGACACTTGACTGGCCGACATGTGTTTCACTTCGTTCCTGTGTCTGTCCCTTCGGGGAAATGTCACGCGGTGACATCCGAAGTCCTGCCTAGTCTGCTATAGCCCGGGTTCCCGGAGTCTTGTTAGCCAGTGCTACAGCCCGGATTCACACGCTGCTGACCGACACGCTCGATGTGATTCATGTATGCCTGTCCCCATAGGTTAGTGCCACTTTGGGTTCACGACTAGCCATGTCGGCCCGGGTTCTCTGTCATATGGATGCTAGCGACACTATCATATACGTGAGCCAAAAGGCGCAAACGGTCCCGGACCATGGTAAGGCGACACCCATGGGAATACCGTGCGTGAGGCCGCAAAGTGATATGAGGTGTTACCGGCTAGATCGATGTGACTTGGAATCGGGGTCCTGACAGGTGTTTTGAATTGTTATACCTTTTATCTGGAGTGAACATGCAACTATATGTGTTCATAAAAGAATCAGAATTATTCAGGGTTCGATTGAACATTTTATACATTAAATTGGTCTTCTAGCCATTTCAGGTGCACAATTCAAAATTAAACTACATGCACATGCTCCGGTGCACCAACATGGGTTGTAAAATCATATATGTGTCCATGGGTTTATGCTTATCTCCCATGCAAGAAATGGGGATGAAATTCGAACACCACAGCACCGTGGCTCTCCGGCAAACGTCGACATACTTGCTTTTGTAATTCTAGTAAATCCAAAATTCGTCCAAAATTCATGAAACTTGGCATGCTATCATGGAGCGGCATCAACATGTCGTGGTAAAAATTTGTCCCATTTGGGGCAGGTTTGGGGATATGCTTCTCACAAACCAGAACTTCTCTCAACAAGCCTGATGGTTTCGGTAGGGAACATCCCACCTTTGGAGAAGAAACGATATCCATTGCCGTTTATTGCTTTCAAAAAATTTCTCATGTCAACATAGAACAACAGGAGTGTTGTGTCAATTTTTGGGATTTTTCGAGGTTCATTCGGACATTTTTATGCATTAATTGAGTTTTCAATGCATTTATGTGCATAATTCAAATTTCAACTACACGCACATGCTCTAATGCATATAAATTAGTTGAAAATTCAAATATGTGTCCTTGGTTGCCTGCTTAGGTCACATGCAAGAAATGGGAATGAATGTCAAACACCCTGCCACCGTCACCCGGCCGCAAACGTTGAGATACCTAGTTTTTAAATTCTAGTAAATCCAAAACTTGTCTAAAATTCATGAAACTTGGCATTCTATCATGAAGCAGCATCAACATCCCATGGTAAATTTTTTGTCCCATTTGGGGCAGGTTTGGGTATATGCTTCTCACAAACCAGGGCTTCTCACAACAATCATGATGGTTTCGGTAGGGAACGTCCCACCTTTGGGGACGAAACGATATCCATTGCCTCTTATTGCTTCCAAATTTTTTCTCATGTCAACATAGAACAACAGGAGTGTTGTGTCAATTTTTGTGATTTTTCGGGGTTCGTTTGGACATTTTTATGCATTAACTAAGTTTTCAATGCATTTATGTGCATAATTCAAATTTGAACTACATGCACATGCTCCAGTGCATATAAATTGGTTGAAAAATCAAACATGCGTCCTTGGGTGCATGCTTAGGTCCCATTCAAGAAATGGGAATGAATTTCAAACACCAGGGCACCGTTGATTGCGGCAAAACATTGACATGCCTGGTTTTTAAATTCTAGTAAATCCAAAACTCGTCTGAAATTCATGAAACTTGGCATGCTATCATGGAGCGGCATCAACATGTCGTGGTAAAATTTTTGTCCCATTTGGGGCAGGTTTGGGTATATGCTTCTCACAAACTAGAGCTTCTCACAACAAGCATGATGGTTTCGCTAGGGAACGTCCCACCTTTGGGGACGAAACGATATTCATTGCCTCTTATTGCTTTAAAAAATTTTCTCGTGTCAACATACAACAACAGGAGTGTTGTGTCAATTTTTGTGATTTTTCGGTGTTCGTTTGGACATTTTTATGCATTAACTGAGTTTTCAATGCATTTATGTGCATAATTCAAATTTGAACTACATGCACATGCTCCAGTGCATATAAATTGGTTGAAAATTCAAATCTGTGTCCTTGGGTGCATGCTTAGGTCCCATTCAAGAAATGGGAATGAATTTCAAACACCAGGGCACCGTTGATTGCGGCAAAACATTGACATGCCTGGTTTTTAAATTCTAGTAAATCCAAAACTCATCTGAAATTCATGAAACTTGGCATGCTATCATGGAGCAGCATCAACATGCCGTGGTAATTTTTTTGTCCCATTTGGGGCAGGTTTCGGTATATGCTTCTCACAAACTAGAGCTTCTCACAACAGGCATGATTGTTTCGGTAGGGAACATCCCACCTTTTGGGACGAAACGATATCCATTGCCTCTTATTGATTTCAAATTTTTCTCGTGTCAACATACAACAACAGGAGTGTTGTGTCAATTTTTGTGATTTTTCGGTGTTCGTTTGGACATTTTTATGCATTAACTGAGTTTTCAATGCATTTATGTGCATAATTCAAATTTGAACTACATGCACATGCTCCAGTGCATATAAATTGGTTGAAAAATCAAATCTGTGTCCTTGGGTGCATGCTTAGGTCACATGCAAGAAATGGGAATGAATTTCAAACACCAGGGCACTGTTGATTGCCGGCAAAACATTGAGTACTTTATTTTTATATTCTAGTAAATCCAAAAGTCGTCTAAAATTCATGAAACTTGGCATTCTATCATGGAATGGCACCTGACATGCTGTGGTATTTTTTGTGTCCATTTTGAGAGAAGGCGCACTCGAATAATGACAGCCAACGAAGGCATTTTGAAAAAATGGCTGCCACTTTAATATCTCAAATGATTGTATAATTCAAACCATGTGTGTTCTGTTAACCATTCACGTGACGCCACGTGTCTTGGTTTTAATGGCTGTAGGAGGTGCCATGCGGACAACTGCTTGACCTTGACTGAACGGGAGGCGTGCGAGCACCGTCCGGTGCGCAGGTTGATCGAGAGGCGTGCAAGCTGTCCTCGAATGCGCAGGCTCACCGGGAAGCATGCGAGCTTTACGCTGCGCAGGCTCACGGGGAAGCGAGCCCTTTGACTTCCATGGCCGCCCGCCTTGCTCGCATCCTCTTCATTAATGGCGCCCAAGCCGCAGTTTAATTCATTTTTTAAATATAAAACACTCAACACAAACATTTTAGTTATAACACCCGTATGCAAACCTACAACTTCCCCAGGAAGCCTAGAGAAAATGTGCCGAGCGGGATTTCTGCAGCTCTTGATCGCAAATGTTTTAGATAGAACACGCGTATGCAAAGTGAGAGTAGCGCAGGATTTGCACATCCCTTCAATGCAAACGGTTGTTTTGGATGACCCGTGTGCAACCACGTACAAACAATTTGGTAAGATTTGTAAATCCTTGTAACACTGTGATCTGTCAAAATATGAAGCTAAAAATCACTACCAGTAACTCATTTTTGCAACTAAAATTCAGTACTTAAGCATAGATTTCATTCATACATTAAGCAGTCATTCTTAATTTATACAAACAGTTCAACTCGACAGCTGAACCGACCAAACTTTTCCCCAATTGTTGCCAACCACGTACTGAAATAGCTAGTTCAACTATATGTACTAGCTAATTTTAAGTACGTTGTACAGTTCCGCCACATCTATAGTCAGATGAACTGAACAAAATAGCCCCTAAATAGTTCCGGCTGCCTCTCCTCTGTCGAGCGCGCTCAGTAAGAGGCGGAGGAGGAGGAGCCTATCGACGAGCTGGGCAACCGCAATACGGTGCCTGCCGCTGTTGCAGCTTCAGTGACGCTCACCTCAAACGCCCTCTGCCGCTCCAGACGACCCCTCCCGAAGCGGTGGTTCTGATTCCTCGCCTTTGAGGCGGCATGTGCCGCAGCCACGGCGGCGATAAGGCTCTTTGCGTGCTGGACGAGCCGCTCCTCCTCCTCCCACAGGAACTCGGTGTAGCACACAAGGTCGCTGACGCACATGTGGGCATCCACCTCCGCCTCCCGCCTTCGGGCGGCAGTGGCGGAGCGGGTGATGACTCCGGCGATGACAGTGGGCTGGCGGCCACGGCGGCCGACGACGGGGTGGCGGTCACCACCTCCCGCCTTCGGGCCGCGGTGGCGGAGCGGGTGATGGCCATAGTGGCCGGCAGTGGGGTGGGGGCTACGATGGCCACCTCCCGCCTTCGGGCCACGGCGGTGGAGCGGGCGATGGCCCTAGCTTTCGACGGTTGTGTGGCGGCAACAGCGGCCTACAACAGCTGCCGACGGGCAGCGGCGACGGAGCGTATGGTGGGTGTTCCACGAACACCCAACAGGGGCGCCACGCGCACTACACTACGCCGAGGACTACGCCGCCACCGCGGTGTAGCCTCCCAGCTGGAGCTGTCCTCTGATGGCGGCAGAGTGGCTGAGCGACGGTGACGGACCGGTGCCATTGGCGATTGTGGGAGAAGCAGACGAGATAAGCTACAGGGAGGGAGGGGAAAATGCGATGCAGGATTCGCCGGCCGTGAGGGTTTTTATAGCAGGCCGGTAAGCATTGGGATTTTGGGGGATTTCACCGAGTCGGCCAGGAAGCTTGCGCGGGAACCTGCTAGGTTGCGCTAGAACGGGCTCACCGATGATTCATTGGCGCCACCGTTTGGCCAAAAGAACGCCCCCGCACGCTGCGCAAGCTTGCGCTATAAGCCGTCTGCGACAGCGGGGTGACAAGACGTGCGAGAGGAGGACGAAAGGCCACGTACACATACGGTTAATACAAAAAACGTTTGCGATTTAATTACCTACTATACCACCATCCTGGTTTATAAGTATGATTTAACTAATAAAATACGAATGCATGTCGCCAAAGATTATATAGTTGGATTTGTATTTGAACATAGTTTCCAATCATATAATTTTTAAAACATGCATTAACATTTTGTTGGTTAAATTTGAGGGCAAAGTATGGCACAGAATATAAAGGAGACTATAGACTAGATGTAGGTGGTAGCACACGGCCGCTCTCTACACAGTGACGCAACTGTCGGCCGACTTGTAGGCGACCATTTCCTGCATGTTCAACTGCTCTATGCATGTGGTTGCTTGCGGTTCAGGCGGCCGCGGTGCGCTCTACTCTCGCGTCCCTCCGGGTGCTCTGCCCTCGTCCCTCCACGCGCGCTGCCAGTGTTTGGGGCCGGCGCACGATCATGCACGTTCGTGTGCAAGCGGTTGCGCCGGGCGCGGCGGGGCGATGCAGTTACCCGCTGCAAAAACTTCCATGCGGACGCGCCGAGAATCCACGCCGCCCAGCCCCCTTTTATTCCTGTGGCCATTTACCTTCACCTCTCGTCTCACATGACACAATAAGCACACCCACGAGGACACATACAGAGAGGACATCCAGCGGCTCCAATGGCGCTCCCAGCGGCCGACGACGACAACGACGGGCAGTTCACCACGCATCACGTAGTGGACACCCACGTGAGGGGGAAGGCCCTCTCGGTGGTATACACGAATGATCCGGTCTCGGTGGAGAGCTCCATCCAAACTATGGAGCAGTTCCTTGTCGAGGACAAGTACCGAGTGGTCGGCTTCGACCTCGAGTACATCATCGGTCGTGCCGAGCACGATCAGAAGTTGCCGTCGCCCTGTTGTGCATGCGACATGACGTCCTCGTCTACCACTACCACCTTGCCACAAGGCCTTGCGAGCGTTTCTCCAAGTTTATCAACAACTCTGACTACAGTGTCGCTACGGTGGACACCACCAACGATCTAAAAGTGCTCAAGGTTTCGGACTTGAAATGCCCGAATCTTGTCAATATCCAGCACCACTACAAGGTCCGGGGCAGCAACAAAAACAAACTAAACTCCCTGGTTAACCTCGCCTCGGCCATCATTGACCCCTACTACGCGAACATGAAGGAAGATAGCAATAAGGACAAGAACGCCTGGCACAGTGTGTGGCATGAGAGACTGGATGAACAACATGTTAAGTACGCAGCCATGGACGTGTACACAAGCTACGAGATGTACAGGTGGATCATTGACATGAGGAACTGTCTTCTTCCTGACCCAGACGAGGGATCGAGCCACATAGAAGTGGCGGGAGTGTCACAAGAAGTAGATGACTAGACGATTGTTTCTCCTACTTTAGAATGCATGCAATTGTTTATTGAGGTGTGTGCGAATGATCTTATAGTCACTTATGTAATTGGATGTTTATTTCAGTTATATACATGCTATTCTACTGTAGACAGAGCAATTCACACAGCTTATTAGCAGCAATCGTCTGTGTTATTATTAGTCTTTGCACACATTTTTGATTACGGGCCTGTTTACTGCGTATCACACACATCTTGTTCAGTTGAACCGTTTCCATTGTGTTGCCTAATCACACACAGTTCATCCCAGTGAACCGTATGCTGTATATTGCACATGCCTTCATCTGGCTGCCCGTTTCTTTTGTTCCTCCTCATCCCAAACAGTTAATTGAGCTGAACCGTATGCCCTGCATCGCACACGGAACTAAATTCTGAACCGTGTTTGATGCATCCGTCATCGCAAACGTTCTGCACCTTTTTTGACGGTTTTTTACACCACCGTTTGCGATTATGGCATCGCACACAGTTTTGTCGAAGGGTCTCTGATCGTAGTGTCGCGTTTGGGCCATCCTGCAGTAGTGTGTGAATGACTGAAATAAACAAGGCATAAATGACCAGTATAACAACCAAATATAGCCATTGAAAACTAGACAGAGTCTCACTGCAACCAACCTAACAAGCAAATACAGATAAACAGGACATATGCTTGAAAACTGGACAAATGCTCACTGCAACCAACCTAACAAGCAGATAAAGATAAACAAGGCATCTTCTTGATAACTGGACAAATGCTAAAAAAAGCAACCTAACAACCAAATACAGATAAACAAGGCATAAATGATCAGTATAACAACCAAATATAGCCATTGAAAACTGGACAGAGTCTCACTGCAACCAACCTAACAAGCTAATACAGATAAATAGGGCATATGCTTGAAAACTGGACAAATGCTCACTGCAACCAACCTAACAAGCAAATACAGATAAACAAGGCATGTGCTGAAAACTAGACAAATGCTCACTGCAACCAACCTAACAACCAAATACAGATAAACAAGGCATCTTCTTGATAATTGGACAAATGCTCACTACAACCAACCTAACAACCAAATACATATAAACAAGACATCTGCTCGATAACTGGACAAATGCTCACCGCAACCAACCTAACAACCAAATACAGATAAACAAGGCATCTGCTTGACAAGTAGACAACTGGACAAATGCTCACTGCAACCAACCTAACAACCAAATACAGATAAACAAGACATCTACTCACTATAAACAACCAAATATAGCCATTCGTGAAACTGAAGTGGACAATTCATACTTAAACAACACATAGCTCTATTAAACATTACATTTTTGCATAACTGAAATAATTAAACATGGCACAGTTAAAACACCACATGGCAAAAGCTACTTCAACAAATGGTACGGGTTGGCAAGCTAGAAAAGGTAAGATTTGCTGATAGGATGTTGCCTCACATGTCATGGACGGGATCCTTCCAGTTGGAAGAGCACAGACCCATGGTGCGCTCTCTGATGTCACAGATGGGTTGTTTCACCTTGGAAGAACCATTTTGGGTGCCCTCCTCGTGGTCGTGGTCGATGAGATCTGACTTGGCAATTGAGGATCCCAAGCCGCCACCATAGAACATGTCCTTCAGAAATGACAAATGGGCTCGATGGCGTACAAGGACTGCAGATCCTTGATCGCGTGGCGGAGGAGATCAACGGTAGGGCCGTCAAAGAGATCGACGGTGGTTGAACCAAAGGGGTTGGGGATGGACCACTTAACCTATGACATGGCCCGCGTGATGTCAGGACCCCGATTCCAAGTCACATCGACCCAGCCGGTAACACCTCATATCACTTTGCGGTCTCATGCACGGTAATCCCACGGGTGTCGCCTTACCATGGCCCGGGACCGTTTGCGCCTTTTGGCTCACGTATATGATAGTGTCGCTAGCATCCATATGACAGAGAACCCAGGCCGACATGGCTAGTCGTGAACCCAAAGCGGCACTAACCCATGGGGACAGGCATACATGAATCACATCGAGCATGTCGGTCATCAACGTGTGAATCCGGGCTGTAGCACTAGGCTAACAGGACACCGGTAACCCAGGCTGTAGAAAGCTAGGCAGGACTCCGGATGTCACCGCATGACATTTCCCCGAAGGGACAGACACATGAACGAAGTGCAACACACGCCGGCCAGTCAAGTGTCCAGAGCAGTAGTGCTGGGCTAGCAGGACTCCGGTGAATCGGGTTGTAGCGGACTACTATCGCTCAGGAAGCACTAGACTACATTTCCCCATATGAGAGGCTGCCAAGGATAAACAACTAGATTGTCGGATCCCACTCATACCAAGCATTTCAATCATACACACAATATGCCCGATATGAGTACATACAACATGGCATCACAACAAAACTCTACAACTCAAGTACTTTATTAAAGGCTCCAGAGAGCCATACATAACATGTCCATACAGATAGGGGTCACATGACCCGACACTCAAGTCATACAATCATACAAGCACGTGCAGAAGCAACTAGTCTGAGTACAGACTCTAGAAAGAAAGAAGGCTTCTCGAAGCCTGTCTATCTACATAGGGCCCTCCATGGCCTGGATCACCACCTGGGTGGCTAGTCACTCGTCGACGTCAAGGTCTATGTAGAACCCATCGGAGGGGCGATGTTGTTGTCTGAAAACAGTAATTAAGAAAACATGAGTACAAAGGTACAAAAGTACTTTATTTAGAAAGACTCCGAGGAGCCATACATAACATGTTCATACATATAGGGGTCACATGACCCGACACTCAAGTCATACAATCATATAAGCACATGCGGAAGCAACTCAGTCTGAGTACAGACACTAGAAAGAAAGAAGGCTTGGCGAAGCCCTTCTATCTACATCGGCCCTTCACAAGTCTTGGACCACCACCTGGGTGGCTAGTCACTCGTCAATGTCGAGGTCTACATAGAACCCATCGGAGGGGGCGGTGTTGTTGTCTGAAAACATTAATTTAAGCAACATGAGTACGGAGGTACTCACCAAGTCTTACAACAGAATCCTACTATACATGCACATTCTCAAGAAGGTAGTGGAGTTATTGCAGCAAGCCAGCTTTGAATCTTGGCTAAGCTATCCTAATCATTTGGAAAGCATTTGTCGCACATGAGTCCACTAATCACCAACACAATACTCCACCATGGATCCTCTCCCGTCAACCTACGAGAGGGCCATCCGCGGTACTAACACTTATCTTGAGGCTTTTAGTAGTATCCATTTACTTGTCTATGAACTGCATAGGTGACCAAGTAGTCCTTTACCACGGACGCGGCTATTCGAATAGTTTCATACCCTGCAGGGGTGTACTTCTTCACACACGCTCTCACCACTTATCACCGCTACACGACGTGTACTCGGCAACCTTCAAGCGGAAGCCCGGCGAGGGTGTCGGCCACGACCTGACTAAACACACGAGTCCCTAGTCCAGGTTTATTGCCTATTCGGGTTCCATCCGCAGGGAGTCCGGCCGAGGTTTCCACTAACGGCCCCGAACGATGTGTGCAGGGTTCCCGAGACACCAAATGGGCGAATCGGTACACCGGGCCACGTGCCTACCGCAACACAGCCCACCCCTAAGGTCAGCGCTGCGTGCGGCCCCCAGCATGCTACACACACCAGAAACTACTTTGCAACTCCCGGACAGAGGACAAGAGTGGTTAATAAGTCGAGAAGGTCCATTCATTTCGGGCCCAATGTGTGGTAGTAGCTGAATCTTAAATCACACACACAGATCTCAGTTCTTAAGGACGGCCTCAATGAAACAACCCACCATGTACTCCTACATGGCCTCTCATCGATACCTTTACCAAATCATGTTCAACACTTCACTCTCATTACCGACACAACCTTTCACTCTAGTTCATCACCCCAATGAGCCAGACCTGACACAACTCTAAGCATAGCAAGCATAGCACGGTAGGAAACACAATTATGGCTCAATCAACTCCTACACATGCTAGTGGGTTTCATCTAGTTATTGTGGCAATGACAGGTCATGCAAAGGAAGTGGGTTCAACTACCGCAACACACAACAGTTTGAATCGCGTTGTCTTAATGCAGTAAACAAGAGCAGAACGGAGAACATGGGTTTGTATTGGAATGATCAATGGGTTGCTTGCCTGATGTAGTGGTAGTAGGGTACTTCCCTTCAGACGGATATTCGGGGTTATCCTCGGAGGCAGAACCTACCACGAAAGACACACCGAACATAATCAACACATGACAATATGCAACAATATGATGCATGCTATGACATGGCAATATGAATGTGTCTTGGCCTAATGCAAGCTAAAACAGAAAGGAATGAACTCATTTGAATCAAAGATTCAAATGTTAGTTCATTTAACACAGCCATATTAGTGCATTATCTTATTTTTCTTAAACAGCAAGGTTAACTTGTTCTGTCATGCATGAAACCATTACCAATGGATAGATTGAATTTTTCTGATCAAAATTCATATATAAATCTTTGCATTTGGAGTTACAGATTAATTTCTATGAATTTTTGAAGTTTGCAACAATTTCTGGAATTTTCTATATAAAAATAAATCCAGAAATTAGTTATTGCGTCAGCAGTGCGTCAGGGTGACATCAGTGGTCAAAGGGGACGTCCAGGTCAACCTGACCAGTGGGTCCCGCGTGTCAGCAGTTATTTAAACTAACTAAATTTAGTTAAAACTAATCTGGGTTAATTAGCAGAGGGGGGCTTCGGAGCAAGCGAGCGCTCGAGGCTCGGCTTGCTCGAAGGAGAGGACGGCGGCGGAGCTTCTGGACACGATGGCACGGCGCGGGGACGACGGAGAGCGCGACTACGGCGGCGGTGCGGCTGCGGTGGCGTCGGCCATGGTGCGGGAAAGCGAGGGAGAGGAGCTAGGGAGGAAAGGGCGTGTCTGCGAGCTCGGGGGAGGAGTGGGTGACCGACCCAGGGTAGCAGAACGGCGAGGGGAGGAAGCAGGGCGGCGGGTAGCTGCGTGGCGCGCGCTGGTGCCGGCGTCGAGCACCTGGCTACCTGCCTGGCCGAGCCAAGCAGCTCGCTGGAGCGGTGGCTGGGCTGGGCCGGCAGGTGGGCTTGCCAGGTGGGCGCCAGGTAAGCCTCTGCTTTGCTCTGTTTTTCTTTTTCTATTTTTCTGTAAGTTTGTGGCTTTATTAAAAATAGTTAGGCACTTCTAAAAATCCTGAAAATAATCAGAGGCTCTGTTTAGAATATCTCCAATAGCCCACACTTATTTCCAGAATTATTTGAGCATTCAAAATATTTACTAGCATTTAAATGACCAAATGCAATTTACATATGATTTAATTCAATGACCTTCTGTTGACCTAGAAAATTGTGCACCAATTTTGCCAGAGGTTCTAACCCAAGACAAAGAGGGTGAACTTTTCAGAAGGGCATTTCAGGTTCATTGAAAATATTTTTAGTAAGCCTTAGTTGAATGCGCAGGGGTTCTGGGGGTTCTGTCTACCCCAATTCAAGTTTTTGATGAAAGGTAGACATGATGCAACACTCTAATGCATGGACTAGCTAGGATGTGACAACTCACCCCCACTCAAAAGAATCTCGTCCCGAGATTTAGGATCCGTCGGGAAGAAGGTGGGGTACTCAAGCCGAAGACGATCCTCCCTTTCCCAAGTAGCTTCTTGCTTGGAATGGTGTGACCATTGAACCTTGAGAAACTTGATATTCTGGCGTCGAGTGGTACGCTCGGCTTGATCAAGGATACGGACGGGATATTCTCGATATGTGAGATTATCTTGAAGATCAAGCGTTTCGTGGTCCACTCTACGGATAGGATCCGAGAAGCAACGCCTGAGTTGAGAAACGTGGAAAACATCATGAACTCTGGAAAGATGCGGAGGTAGTTCCAACTGGTAGGCAACTTCTCCCTGTTTGGCAAGAATGCGAAAGGGTCCAATCTAACGAGGAGCCAATTTTCCCTTGATACCGAATCGATGGGTTCCCTTCAAAGGAGTAACCCGAAGGTAAGCCTTCTCGCCAACCTCATAAGTCATAGGCTTATGTTTGCGGTCATATTGGCTCTTTTGACGAGATTGGCCTGTTTTCAATTTCTCACGAATAATGCGAACCTGCTCTTCTGCTTCCTGGATCATATCCGGGCCAAAGAGTTGTCTTTCCCCGGTTTCTGACCAGTTAAGAGGCGTTCGACATTTTCGTCCATAGAGAACTTCGAAAGGAGCTTTGCCCAAGCTAGCTTGATAACTATTGTTATAAGCGAACTCGGCGAATGGAAGACACTTCTCCCAATTCAAACCAAGAGAGATGACAGAAGCTCGAAGCATATCCTCCAGAATTTGATTGACTCGTTCCACTTGACCACTTGATTGAGGATGGAAGGCGGTGCTAAAGGAGAGACGAGTTCCCATAGCATTTTGGAAACTTTCCCAAAATCGAGAGGTGAAGAGACTTCCACGGTCTGAGTTAATCTCCAATGGAACACCATGAAGAGACACTATTCGGGAGATGTACAAATCAGCTAGCTGGCTAGCGGTTATACTCTCACGAACGGGTAGGAAGTGGGCTACTTTGGAAAGACGATCGACAACGACGAAGATAGCATTATTCCCTCTCTTGGTCCTGGGAAACCCGGTAATGAAATCCATACCGATTTTATCCCATTTCCATTCAGGAATGGCCAAAGGTTGCAGGGTGCCAGCAGGCCATTGATGCTCTGCTTTAACACGACGACAAACGTCGCAATTAGCAATGTATTGAGCGATTTCTCTCTTCATCCTAGTCCAGCAAAACCTCTAGCGTAGGTCTTGATACATCTTAGTACTACCGGGATGAATGGTGAGAGGGGATTCATGAGCTTCCTTAAGGATCAATCGCCTCAGGTTGCGTTCCTTGGGAACCACTAGACGGTCTCCAAAGAACACGACACCTTGATCATCAATGGAGAAACAATCTATGACTCCTTTCTTGATGTTTCTCTTGATACGGGAGATTCTCGGATCTACCTTCTGTGCCTTGATGATCTGATCCGTAAGGGTAGGTTTCGCCACCAGGGTGGAAAGAAATCCCCGAGGAACAATGTGAAGGTTGAGCTTACGAAATTCCTCATGGAGAAGTGGTTGACTTTGTTGTAACATCAGGTTGTTACAATAAGATTTACGACTTAGTGCATCAGCCATGACATTGGCTTTGCCTGGGGTGTAAGTTATTCCTAAGTCGTAATCCGTAATCAACTCGACCCAACGTCTTTGCCTGAGATTCAAATCCGGTTGGGTGAAGATGGATTTCAGACTTTGGTGATCGGTGTAAATCTCGCAACGAATACCAAGAAGGTAATGTCACCATGTTTTGAGTGCATTGACCACAGCTGCAAGCTCTAGATCATGTGTGGGATAGTTATCCTCATGTGGACGCAACTGTCGAGAGGCGTAGGCAATCACATGACGATCTTGCATGAGTATGCAACCTAGTCCTTGTCGCGAGGCGTCGCAATAGATAACAAAGTCCTTAGAAAAATTTGGTGGTACAAGTATGGGAGCAGATGTCAGGCGTCTTTTCAGTTCCTGAAAGTTGAACTCGCAGTGTGGGGTCCACTCAAACTTTTTATCTTTCTTGAGGAGTTCAGTTAGAGGTTTAGCAACCTTGGAGAAATTCTCGACGAAGCGGCGACAGTAGCTCGCTAAACCAAGGAAACTCCGAACTCGCTTAACCGTTTCAGGTGGAGTCCAGTCAAGGACGGCTTGAACTCGCTCGGGATTGACAGCAATGCCCTTACCAGAGATTACATGGCCCAGATAGGTCACTTTTGGCAACCAAAATCCGCACTTAGATAATTTGGCATAAAGGCGGTGCTCTCGAAGTTTCATCAATACTAGCCTTAGATGTTCGGCATGTTCTTCCTCATTCTTGGAGTAGATGAGTATATCATCGAGGTATACCACGACGAATTTATCCAAATACTCCATGAAGATCGAGTTCATTAACCGAGAGAAGGTGGCTAGAGCATTGGTTAAACCGAAGGACATGACGGTGTACTCGTATTGGCCATAACGAGTAACAAAGGCCGTTTTAGGTATGTCCCCGTTCTTGATTTTGATTTGATGGTAGCCCAACCTCAAATCCATTTTGGAAAAGCCTCAGGATCCAGCGAGCTGATCATACAGGTCGTTGATCGTGGGGAGCGGATACTTGTTCTTGATGGTGACCAAGTTGACAGGTCGGTAATCTACAACCATCCGATCCGTTCCATCCTTCTTCTTGACGAAGAGGACGAGGCAAGCCCATGGAGAAGAACTAGGATGGATGAAACCCTTTTGCAAGGACTCATCGAGTTGTTTATTAAGCTCGGCTAGTTCTAGGGGTGCCATCTTATAAGGTCTTCTAGAGTTTGGGACGGTTCCTGGAACAAGGTCTATCACGAACTCGACATCTCTGTCAGGTGGAACACCTGGCAGTTCTTCTGGAAAGACATCTAGGAAGTCACGGACTACCGGAATATCTTCAAGGTCTGGAAGGGGGTTGGCATTTAAGGAGTAGAGCTGACGCTTAGACACTCGGGTCAAAACATTGATTGTCTTGCCCGATGGATGGGTGAGTTGAACAGTTCTAGTGGAGCAATCAATCTTAGCATAATGGGCTGACATCCAGTCCATAACCAAGATGATGTTTATGTCCGAGGACTTGAGAGCTATTAGTGATGCAAGGAAGACCAATCTGTCGACAAGGATTTCATTCCCATGACTTATTCTAGAGGTTTGCCATCTAGAACCGGGGGTCTGAATTTCCATGGAGGTGGGCATGTCACTAAATGTGGTGTTGTGCAATCGAGCATAGCTCTCAGAAATAAATGAATGAGATGCTCCAGTATCAAAGAGAACAGTTGCCGGATGGCAATTAACAAGGAGCGTACCGAGAACGACGTTGGGCTCCTCATGAGTCTCCTCAGCTGAGACGTAGTTGACATGGCCATGTGAAGTGGTGGCTGGCTTGGCGTAGAGCACCTTTTCTGCTGGCTTGCCACAGCCAACAGACTTTCCGAATGGGTTGGGGTTGTTGTTCTGGGGACACTCGCGGATGTAGTGACCCGTCTCCCCACACTTGAAACAAGTTATCACATTGGGGCGTGGTGCAGCATTAGCAGCGGGCCACCATAGGTCTTGGGCGGTGCATACTGCTGGTTGGGGCAAGGCGCCTCAAAGGATGGTCTCGGAGTGAACCTGGGTGGCAGAGTGGTGTTTGGAATCCAGACTCGGCGCTTCTAGGATCCAGAGCCGGATGAAGATCCAAAGTCACAGGAGTGCTTGCGTGAAGCTTCGAAGTCGGTATGACCTGTCTCAGCACTGATGGCCTTGTTGACTAACTTCTAGAAGGAGGTGCACTCGTGCAGACGAAGGTCACGGCGAAGCTCGGGGCTAAGTCCCTTGCGGAACCTTGCCTGCTTCTTGGCGTCGGTGGATACCTCTTCAGGAGCATAACGTGCTAGATTTCCAAACTCACGACTGTATGCATCCATAGTCAGTCTACCCTGGGTGAAATTGCAGAACGCTTCTCTCTTACGATCCATGAGACCTTCCGGGATGTGATGCTCACGGAAAGCCACACTGAATTCAGCCCAGGTAGTGAGTTGGCCGACCGGGCGCATAGCCTCAAAATTTTCCCACCAAAGGCTAGCAGGGCCTTCGAGGTGATAGGCAGCAAAGGTAACCTTATCAGCTTCGGCTACGTTGGCAGAACGTAGCTTGTGGGTGATGCTGCGAAGCCAGTCATCCGCATCCAGAGGCTCGACGGAATGATTAAACTTCGGTGGATACAACTTGACAAAGTCATTGATTGACAACAGATCGTTCCTCGGTTGGCGTGCAATATTCTGCTCAATCCGCTCCAGCAAGCGGTTGGTCTCACGCTTGTTTCGTTCTGCCTCCAGCATAACTTCGGCCAGAGAAGGCGGTTGAGGCAGATTTTCATTCCTAGTTGCGCTGGCTTCACCCGACTCCGGGGCAGCAGGGTTGTTGCAGGTGTTGACCATCCTAGGGAAACAAGACAACGGTTTAGACAAGGATGGCAAAATCCTGGCAAGGAAGTGCGGAATGTAAGGGATAACACGGAATGTAGAGATGTTCATCCGTATGACATGGTAATATAGAAACTGCCATATATATACCAACGGTCATACACACCATTCATATTTTAGTACAAGCCCATGCTATAGTACAACTACGATGAAAGACGTTACATCTCATCGAAGGCATTCCAAGCTCCTATACATTATTTTTTCTACACCTCCGGAATTGATACACACTAAGTCATATTCCACAAGTCACGCAGGACGGTGGAAATACAACTATTACAATACTAGTGATACTACTACTAACTCAGACAGCTCCGTAGTAGTCCTCATAGAAGTCACCACCATAGCCTGGAAGTTCAATGTGATCATCTGGGAACAGACGGTCCTGAGGAGCTTGTGGACCATAGGGGCTAGGATGAGGTCTTGGACCAACAAACGGTGGTCTGCGGGGACCACGGGGTGGGGTGATGCCTCCCACATCACGCCAATCCACCATGTCTGGCAGAGCAGATCTCACAGGATACAGATCCCTCGTATCCATACATCTAGCTTGCACAGCCGGTGCAAACCGAGTCAAAGTGGCCCAATGATCAGCACGGGTGTTGAAAAGCTCCAGTCTCAAGGCCCGATTCTCTCGGTCCTTATCCTCGAGCATCTCGGCAGTGGTGCGAGTTAGTGAGTCCTCCTGTGTGGAGTCAGCATAGATAGCCTGGAGATACCCCTGCGCTCCCGGGAGTGAAGCTGGCATATAATGGAAGTCGGTGTTCCGAAGCAAGCCAGTCCTGACTCGCATGATGGTCATCATAGAATATGCAGCATCCTGCACAGCCATCTCAATAGTAACCCCGAGTCCATAAGAACAATGGAGGGGCTCGGTAGACCCAGGATAAGAAGGAAATATCCTGACAGTGCAGAAATATTGGCTTTGATTAAAGTCTCGGAATTGCTCTTCGACAGTGTATTCGGGATACCAACGGTAACCCGTCTCGATCATTACCCGGACTAACATAGCTGTATGACCGGGCACATCGAGGCACCGGGTCAGGCGAACCACTTGGTTTTGAGCACGAGTGGCCATCTGAAAGCACAACCACAATGCGAAGACATTAGAATTTCTAGGGAAAATCAGACAACATAATAGCTGTAGATGCTCAGGCAGATTTGAGACATTCACAACAGATTGCAAAACCACTCAACAACATCATATCAAGGTTCTGGTTCAACTGATAACATACTAAAGTGCTAGAAACTGAACTGAGGCTGGTAACCAACAATCCTATAAGTTACTACAGATTAGTAATACGTGAACCTGATAGAGAGAAGAGAGCCTAGTCCTTAACCCACGTAGAATAAGAAGAGGGCCGACATGGCTAGTCGTGAACCCAAAGTGGCACTAACCCATGGGGACATGCATACATGAATCACATCGAGCATGTCGGTCATTAACGTGTGAATCTGGGCTGTAGCACTGGGCTAACAGGACTCCGGTAACCCGGGCTGTAGCAGGCTAGGCAGGGACAGACACATGAACGAAGTGAAACACACGCTGGCCAGTCAAGTGTCCAGAGCAGTAGTGCTGGGCTAGCAGGACTCCGGTGAACCGGGCTGTAGCGGACTACTATCGCTCAGGAAGCACTAGACTACATTTCCCCATATGAGAGGCTGCCAAGGATAAACAACTAGATTGTCGGATCCCACTCATACCAAGCATTTCAATCATACACACAATATGCCCGATATGAGTACATACAACATAGCATCACAACAAAACTCTACAACTCAAAGTACTTTATTTAGAAAGGCTCCGAGGAGCCATACATAACATGTTCATACAGATAGGGGTCACATGACCCGACACTCAAGTCATACAATCATATAAGCACATGCGGAAGCAACTCAGTCTGAGTATAGACACTAGAAAGAAAGAAGGCTTGACGAAGCCCTTCTATGTACATCGGCCCTTCACAAGTCTTGGACCACCACCTGGGTGGCTAGTCACTCGTCAACGTCGAGGTCTACATAGAACCCATCGGAGGGGGCGGTGTTGTCGTCTGAAAACATTAATTTAAGCAACATGAGTACGGAGGTACTCAGCAAGTCTTACAACAGAATCCTACTATACATGCACATTCTCAAGAAGGTTGTGGAGTTATTGCAGCAAGCCAGCTTTGACTCTTGGCTAAGCTATCCTACGAGACACCACTTGGAAAACATTTGTCACACACGAGTCCACTAATCACCAACACAATACTCCACCATGGATCCTCTCCCGTCAACCTACGAGAGGGCCATCCGCGGTACTCACACTTATCTTGAGGCTTTTAGTAGTATCCATTTACTTGTCTATGAACTGCATAGGTGACCAAGTAGTCCTTTACCGCGGACGCGGCTATTCGAATAGTTTCATACCCTGCAGGGGTGTGCTTCTTCACACACGCTCTCACCACTTATCGCCGCTACACGACGTGTACTCGGCAACCTTCAAGCGAAGCCCAACGAGGGTGTCGGCCACGACCTGACTAAACACATGAGTGCCTAGTCCAGGTTTATCATCTATTCAGGTTTCATTCGTTTGGAGTCCGGCCGAGGTTTCCACTAACGGCCCCAAACGATGTCTGCAGGGTTCCCGAGACACCAAACGGGTGAATTGGTACACCGGGCCACGTGCCTACCGCAACACAGCCCACCCGTAAGGTCAGCGCTGCGTGCGGCCCCCAGCATGCTACAAACACCAGAAACTACTTTGCAACTCCCGGACAGAGGACAAGAGTGGTTAATAAGTCGAGAGGGTCCATTGGTTTTGGGCCCAATGCGTGGTAGTAGCTGAATCTTAAATCACACACACAGATCTCAGTTTTTAAGGACGGCCTCAATGAAACAACCCACCATGTACTCCTACATGGCCTCTCATCGATACCTTTACCAAATCATGTTCAACACTTCACTCTCATTACCGACACAACCTTTCACTCTAGTTCATCATCCCGATGAGCCAGACCTGACACAACTCTAAGCATAGCAAGCATAGCATGGTAGGAAACACAATTATGGCTCAATCAACTCCTACACATGCTAGTGGGTTTCATCTAGTTACTATGGCAATGACAGGTCATGTAAAGGAAGTGGGTTCAACTACCACAACACACAGCAGTTTGAATCACGTTATCTTAATGCAGTAAACAAGAGCAGAAGCGAGAACATGGGTTTGTATCGGAATGATCAATGGGTTGCTTGCCTGATGTAGTGGTAATAGGGTACTGCCCTTCAGACGGATATTCGGGGTTATCCTCGGAGGCAGAACCTACCACGAAAGACACACCGAACATAATCAACACATGACAATATGCAACAATATGATGCATGCTATGACATGGCAATATGAATGTGTCTTGGCCTAATGCAAGATAAAACAGAAAGGAATGAACTCATTTGAATCAAAGATTCAAATGTTAGTTCATTTAACACAGCCATATTAGTGCATTATCTTATTTTGCTTAAACAGCAAGGTTAACTTGTTCTATCATGCATGAAACCATTACCAATGGATAGATTGAATTTTTCTGATCAAAATTCATATATAAATCTTTGCATTTGGAGTTACAGATTAATTTGTATGAATTTTTGAAGTTTGCAACAATTTCTAGAATTTTCTATATAAAAATAAATCCAGAAATTAGTTATTGCGTCAGCAGTGCGTCAGGGTGACATCAGTGGTCAAAGGGGACGTCCAGGTCAACCTGACCAGTGGGTCCCGCGTGTCAGCAGTTATTTAAACTAACTAAATTTAGTTAAAACTAATCTGGGTTAATTAGCAGAGGGGGGCCCCACTTGTCATAGACTCAGGGGAGTCAACCTGGGCCCACCCAATCAAAGTCAAAGGTCAAACACGCCGGTGTTTAGCCGCCGGCGAGGCCAGACGCGGCGAGTGGAGTGCATTAGCGCGTTCTGGCGACCAAATGAGCGGCGGAGGGAATCTACGCGTAGCTGGGAGCAAGCCGCAGCGTTTGGTGGCGGTGGTTGGGCTCGGGGTTGCTGGAAACGTCGCCGGCGACGAGCTTGGCGGTCGCCGGAGTCGGGTGAAGATGAGCCCGAGGCTACGGGGCACGACGAGGCGCGTGGGGTGGTGCGTTGGACTCCTCGCGATGCGGTGAGTGTGTTGGACACGGTGGTGAGGCCTGTGGGTGGCTGGAGTCACGTTGGCGACGAGCTCCGCGGCGGTGCGTGCGAGTGAGCTTCATGCAGTCGATGCAGGGCTCAAGAGCGAGAACGAGAAGGGGGAGGAGGTAGCTGGGCTCATGGTGGTCACGTAGGAGCAGACGGCGTGGCCGGGGATGAACTGTTGCGGCGGTGATGGCAAAGGGGATCTTCGGTGGTGGCGGAGCCGGGCGAGGTTGGTGCAGAGGCTTCGAGGCAAGCGAGCGCTCGGGGCTCGGCTTGCTCGAAGGAGAGGAGGGCGGCGGAGCTTCTAGACACGATGGCACGGTGCGGGGACGACGGAGAGCGCGACTACGGCGGCGGTGCGGCTGCGGTGGCGTCGGCCATGGTGCGGGAGAGCGAGGGAGAGGAGCTAGGGAGGAAAGGGTGTGTCTGCGAGCTCGGGGGAGGAGTGGGTGACCGACCCAGGGCGGCAGAACGGCGAGGGGAGGAAGCAGGGCAGCGGGTAGCTGCGTGGCGCACGCTAGTGCCGGCGTCGAGCACCTGGCTGCCTGCCTGGCCGAGCCAAGCAGCTCGCTGGAGCGGTGGCTGGGCTGGGCCGGCAGGTGGGCTTGCCAGGTGGGCGCCAGGTGAGCCTCTTCTTTGCTTTGTTTTTCTTTTTCTATTTTTCTGTAAGTTTAAAATCCTAAAAATAATCAGAGGCTCTGTTTAGAATATCTCCAACAGCCCACACTTATTTCCAGAATTATTTGAGCATTCAAAATATTTACTAGCATTTAAATGCCCAAATGCAATTTACATATGATTTAATTCAATGACCTTCTGTTGACCTAGAAAATTGTGCACCAATTTTGCCAGAGGTTCTAACCCAAGAAAAAGAGGGTGAACTTTTTAGAAGGGCATTTCAAGTTCATTGAAAATATTTTTAGTAAGCCTTAGTTGAATTCAGAGGGGTTCTAGGGGTTCTGTCTTCCCCAATTCAAGTTTCTGATGAAAGGTAGACATGACGCAACACTCTAATGCATGGACTAGCTAGGATGTGACACGTGAAGCCGTCACTGTCGACGAGCTTGATGTCGTAGCCAGCTTTCCCGAGATATAGTAATATGCTAGCCTGCTGATGTGAAGCCTTCGGCATGGCAATGCAGTCAACGTCTTCGTCGGCTTCCCGACGAGGTGTTGCTCTGGGATCGATAGGTCAGGGCGAACAATGACCACCTCGCCAACGTCTGCCGGAGAGGCCATGATAAACCTCTTCTTGGCCGAACGCTCATCGGGCTCCCCGGGATACGCGGTCGGGCTTAGGCTGCGACATTCTAGAGTAGGGGATGTGGATCAGGCGGAAGGGACACCACAGACCTCATCTAAAAACTCAGGGGATGGGGCGATGGTATGGGAATCGCTAGGTAACCTAAACTTTATTATCTAAGTTAGGAGGAATAGGCAGACCGGCAGGGGTTGGTGGCGGCAAGCTAGTGTTCGGGGGGGGGGGGGGGGGGGGGGGGCGGGGGGGGGGGGGGGGGGTGGCTGGGGTGGTGTTTGAGGATACGCCGCGGCTACTAAATTTTTTGTAATGGTGGGTAGAGATGGTGGTGGACGAGGGAGGGCGACGGTTCATATGCCTCGGCTACTGCAATTTTACTATAAGGTCGGTGCTGGAGGAGTGCGGGCAACGGTTTAATTACGGTGGATAAATTTGGGTAAAGGAATTGATGCGGGGCGGGAGTACCCAAGACCGCACACGGTCCAATAAGAATATGCATGTATGATAATAAGAAAAAGCAGCGGAACCGCTGATTTTTGCAACGCTCAAGGCGGGTAGTTTGTTTTTAAATTTCTAGCTAGCTGGTCTATCTCACACGGTTTGTCCTAATTTTCAGATGCAGACATGGAATTCAATCTAAATAAACTGCCTGTCTTTAGCTTGCGCAGGTGGTGATTTTACAGTGCACTAGCATCGCACACAGTTAAGCTAGTACCTCCACCTTTGCTCGCGCTTGCGCACTCATGGGGATTCACAGCGCACTTGCATCGCACACGGTTAAGCCAGTACACCCGTGTCCATTGAGCGTCTTCTAAGTCTTTGCAGCAAAAAAACGTTAGAGAGGGACAGAAGGCAGCCACACCAGCATGTGGCCCAAATATATATGAGTGAAAAGGGTGGTCTATGATGTTCAAAATTCCAATGCACAACTTTGACCATGCGGGCCCATGGTTGGGCGCGTCATAGAAGATCGATGAGAGGGGCCAGAAGTCAAGAACCACCTGGAAGTGGCCAAATATGTAGGAATATAGGGTGTGATGTTTAAAACTTTAAATACAAAATGCAAAACTTTGGTGGCACCTGCCTCGCAAACCCGAAAGCACCATTGGATATATCTATAATGACATAATGTCGTAGCTACCTAGCTAGGGTGCTTGACTCACCTCCCACTTCATGTCAGCGGGGCGGATGCACGTAATGATACTTTGGTCATACATGCATGTCGCCATGACCTACCATAAGACGGACCAGTGAATCTATCGCTTGGCCAACCGACAACTGTTGTTGTCAATAAAAAATGGATAGAATATATATAAACCTCTTGGGCCAATAGATTGAACCATCATAAAAAATCGCACGAAAGGGACCACAAAACCAGCACTGCCTGCATGCAGCCCAAAATGATGTACTTTGGAAGGGGTGATGTGTGGTTTCAATATCAAATAATGTACAATTTAGATGTGGCGCTTGCCTCTCGATACATACAACAACCATGAAAGATAGCTAGTTAAGGACGGGATACGCAAGGTACGGTGTTGGTCGAACCCAGCAATCCGGCGTGTGGGAGGGAATCCTGACAAAAAATGAGCTCGAGCTTTTGGTTGAACGACATGTGATAGTGACCGGCCCTAACACGAACTAGGAGCAATCCATTCATGGCCAACACATACCCCTCGTTATCGGTCAAAGAGATGATATATATATATACACCCGGGGAGCCCACAGATATGCGTGTCGTTACAAAAAACCGCACAAGGGAGACGTTGTCGATCAGAAGACCCCATATACACTGCATGCGGTACAAAAAAATGTATGGGTATGGTGGTGTGTGATGTGTTCAAATCCCAAATGCACAACTTCGACGGGGCACCAACTACATTACAAACTGAACACCGTACCCATACATATCGGGTAGGGGGTCCCAGGTAGGGGGTCCCGAACTATGCGTCTGAGGGGCGAAGGTAACAGGAGACAAAGGGGACACGATGTTCACCTAGGTTCGGGCCCTCTTAATGGAGGTAAAACCCTACTTCCTACTTGATTGTCTTTGATGAGTATAAGGGTTACAAGACTTGATCTACCTCGAGATCGTAATGGCTAAACCCTAGCTGTCTAGCCTATGTGAATTCTGATAGCCTCTACGGACTAAACCCTCCAGTTTATATATACACCGGAGGGGCCTAGGGTTGCACAAAGTCGGCTTGCAGAAGAAGGAAATTACATATTCGGACGCCAATCTTGCCATCCACGCATAGGAGAGTCCTATCCGGACATGGGGGAAGGCCTTCTACCTTGTATCTTCACGGCCCATCAGTCCGGCCCATATCACACAGCCCAGACACCCAAGGACCCCCTAATCCAGGACTCCCTCAGTAGCCCCTGAACCAGTCTTCAATGATGATATGTCCGGCATGCAGATTGTCTTCGACATTGCAAGGCGGGTTCCTCCTCCCGAATACTTCAAAGCAATCTTCTGAATAAAAGAACTGTATCCGGCTCTGCATGACAGTCACAACCCTCAACCATGAAGGAAAAATATTTAATCAAAATAATGTCTGTCAACTGACAACTTTTTCGGCAAAATGCCACGTCTGACCTCTTTAACATTTTGAACCTTTTTTGGCCTCCCACTTCGCGTTTCGAGGCGCGACCTCTATTGACACGTCTTGTCAGAGATCATGTCCGCTTATCGCGGGATCCTCATCAATACGGGTTTGGGTAATCCAACCGTGTCATTCGCATGACCCCTTGGGAATAGGCAAGTTTTAAGGCTTGAGGGGGGTGCTTGATATTCATTGCCTATATAAGTGGATAAAGATCCCGCTTTTCTCCCCACGCCTTCTTCCTTCTCTTGTTTCCCCACCCTCAAGCTCCAGCGCCCAAGCTTGAATCTTTCCCATCGCCACCAACCTCTCCAGCCATGTTCGGATCTGGCTCGAAGGGCAAGTGGGAGGCCTCCTCCGTCACGGAGAAGGACGTAAAGGAGCTCCGGGAGGTGGGATATCTGTCTGCGGACATCGCACACATGCTCCTTGCCAAGGAGCAAGTTATCCCCACCCCGGAGCCCGACGAAAGGGTTGTGTTCATCCCTCACTTCCTCTGCGGGCTATGGTTTCCCCTTCACCCCTTTGTCCGCGGCCTCATGTTCTACTACGCGATAGATTTCCATGATCTAGCCCCAAATTCTTTCCTCCATATCTCGGCGTGTGTGAGGTGCTACTCCGCATCCCCCCACACTTCGGCCTATGGCTAAAAGTCTTCAATGTGAAGCCGAAGGTGGTCGATGGGCAGCATGCGGACTGCGGCGACGTCATGGTGAGCAAGATCCCCAACACCACTTGGCCTAAAGGGGCCTTCATGGAGATCGTCAAGGTGGTGGCAACAGGAGTGGTTATATATCACTGAACCCCGCGGTGCCAGGTGGGTGGCCACTCCTGAGTTCAGATCCGGGCCCCCTATGCGGCTCGCGTCAGGACCAATAAGGGTCTGGACTGGGGATCGACCACGGAAGTGCTGATGCTGCAAAAGCGCATCACAAACATGATAAGCAAAAATAATAGTCTCACTAATGTGATTCAGGTGATGCTCTTCCGCCGGATCCTCCCCTGCCAACTTCGTCCCCTTCACATGTGGGTGTTCAATCCAGAAGGTCCACGGACCCTGCAGCGCTTCTTCGGCACAACACACGAAGAGATCTGGAAGCTGCTCTTCAAGGCCCAGAAAACGTGGCCGAAGAAGATCGAAGACATCGGCCTCGACAGCGAAAATCCGGCCACCCCGGTAAGTGTGTTATTTCTGAACATACACTTGGTCCATAAATTCTTAGGCATAACGAGTTTTTCGTCCCTCTCACAGGGCTGGATAGCGAAGGCGGAGCGGATCAAGTGTCCGACACCACTGCCTGAAGATCCGGCCACACCCTAGCTCACGAAGATGTTGGGTCCGGCGCCCTATCAAGTGCTGGAGAAGAAGGCCAAGAAGAAGAGCAGGGAGGCCAAGGGCGGCCTCCGCCGTAAGGGTACTTCGGATGTAGTGTCCAGAGAGACCAAAGCCCCCTCCTCCCATGAGGGAGATGAAGACGAGGAGGAGGAGGAGGCTGAAAGTGACTCTCCCCTCAAGGGGAGAAAAAAGAAAAGGGCAACCTACATAGACTAGGAGGAGGGGGTGTCCAAGAGGGGGAAGATAACCCTCTCGGATGGTTTGGATTCGGATGCCGAACCCATCCCCAAGAGGCTCCCCAGGGTGAAGCCCCTGGCCACATCGTAAGTACCAAAGGGTACTTTACAAATATTCAGTCCTTTATGTTTTCAATATAACATGTTATGTTGTGTGTATTTCAGTCCTGCCCGCGACCTCCCCCATCCATCGCTATCTGAGAGGAGCTCTCTGGCACCAGAGATGGTGGAGAGCGAGACGCCTTCGCCAGCCTCTTCGCCAACCATCGTGGATGACACCGAGGTGTTGTCCCGAAGGGCCTCTCCGGGCCACGGAGAGGTGAAGGAGGCTGCCAATACGGCGCCTGAGGGTGAGGCCTTGGCTGCCGAGAACATGGGGGGTGCAACCCCCATGGAGACCGACGACGGGGGCCCTGACCAGTCCGGCCCCCAGCCGAACACTATTCTGGAGACCCATATGGCTCTGGGATCGAGCGAGCAACCCCCTTCGAAGGAGGGGGAGCGTCAACTCCAGCGGCGACCTCCACTAATCCAGAGGCACCAAACGCTCTGGTGGAGGCACTACGACGTGCTTCCATCATGGAGGAGCACCTCACCCTGATGGGTGTGGTGGTTGAGAAGGTTCAGCCCGCCAATAGGGGGTTAAACGAAGCCTTCACCAGCCCGCTAACAGGCTTCGAGGTATGCGACGTAATACTCGCAGACGCTTTTCATATGAAGGAAATGTGCATGTATATAGATAGTAGCCCCTGAGACTGTGTTTGGTTTGAAAAAAGCCGAACAGAGGATCACATAGTATTCAGAAGAGGTGACATACTTTTCTATTTTATAACAGGCTTCCCTATTGGTGGCAACCGCCTAGGCCACTGAAGTTTCCGAACTCAATCGGAAGCTGAAGCTGGCCGATGATGAGATCGACCGCATTAACAAGCGGTCCGATGAGGCGCAAGGTATGTTTAAAAGAGCTTTCTTATATATATACAGCCCGTCTATTCTGATAATATTATCATAATAACTATTCTGATAACACTTCCGCACTGCATGCTCAACGCGAGGGCACTGAACTTTCTTTAGCTAGAGCACTGCATTACAGAGACTAGTGAACTTCATGTCATAAAAAACTGTACGCAGTGTTTTCTTGGTACTGTTTTTGCTCTAGTTTTTCAACCGTTTATCGGAACAAGGCGTATGATATGCCGTTGGAAAGCTATGGATTAGAAGCAACTTCGCCATGTTGAACACTTTTCGAGATTCCTCTCGGTTTAAGAGCCGTTTCAAAAATGGTGCGGCGGATGACGAGTGGCAGCGATCGTATTTTCGTGATTTTTTCAAAACCGCTGATCGGAATAAAGCAAATGATACGCCGTTGGAAAGATATCGTCGAGGCGCATCTTTTTCATAACTGTTATTTTCTCTAATTCGTTACGGTTTAAGAGCAGTTTCAAATTTACTAAATCGCGGAATTCTGTTTTTTTGATTTTTTTTCAATTTTTCGGTACTGTTTTTGCTCTAGTTTTTGATCCGTTTGTCGAAATGAGGCGTGTAATACGTCGTTGGAAAGACATGGACAAGGCGCAACTTTCATATGTAGAAATGGTTTTGAGATTCCTTACAGTTTTAAGTTAATTTTGAAAATCGTGCGGCGGACGACGAGAGGCAGCGGCCGTTTTTCGCGAAATTTTTACAAACCATTTGTTGAAATGATTAAAATGATATGCCGTTGGAAAGATATCACCGAGGCGCAACTTTTTCATGTAGAACACTCTCTCTAATTCCTTATGGTTTAAGAGCAGTTTTAAAAATACGAAAACGCGGACACTCTATTTTTCGCGACACTAATATTGACGAGTGAACCGCATCGGACAGAAAAACACACTGCTTTGGACAGGAAACCGCACCCCATCAGATGGGCAAGTGAACTGCTTGATTTCTTCAATTTACACGTAAATTTTCTCATGCAAGGAAGTGGACGGGACTTCACATCGGGCGTAAGTGAACCCCAAAAATATGGAGAAGTGAACCGCATTACTTTATTTGTCGTTTCGGTAACATTTTTTCTTTGCAATTACAAGATGAACAACATCAGATACCCGACCGCACTACTTTAGTTGGAAAACCGCACTGCATCAAATGCTCACTTAGAAGATGAACAACATCAGACACATGACCACGCTGCTTCAGTTAGAAAACCGCATAGCATCAAATGGTCAAGTGTACGGAATTACTTTTTTTGTTGTTTCTCTACAATTTTTCATTTAACACATGTTTGCACTTTGTTTCCTTCTTTCTTTTTTCTGTTTGGAGTTTTGGGTTTCCACATTGGCGAGCTGTACATGTGCAAAGAAGTGAACCGCATGGTCGAGGGAAATGAGATGCAACACAATTTGAAATGAACTTCTTTGGTAAACAATTTTCAAACGAGTCCATATAACTTTTATACATAAAATCATCAAACACGGAAAACACCATTTTTGCACTGCATGTCCACATGGTCGAAACCGCATGCTCATGCCTGAACATCACCATGTTTCGCTGCAATCAAATGAGTCCCTATAATCTTTACAAAAAAATCCACACCACACTGCAAGCATCGGACTAAGTATAAAGTGGTGAGGATGACGGGGGAGGACGAGTATAATTTCACGACACTACACTGCAAGCAAAAAATCAGTGGACTGCGCCAGAACATCATCTGCGCTGGAACCGCATGGCAGATGCTCATCCAAAATCTGCAACAAAAAAGAACTTTTCTCAAACATGATGCTGGCGTTGTGGACTGCTTTTGTGAGCTGTCAAACTGCATCAGGAGCACCGCACTGATTGCCAGGAGCACAATACACTTTTTTCTCTCTCTTTTTTGATGTTTTTCCTCTCCTGCAAAAAGTTGGCAAACTGAACCGAAGAATATGAATAGTAAACTGTTGTGGGTTTGATTTTCCCTATCAAAAATCAAAAAAGTGAACTATAGAAGCAACAAAAACGGAGTGAGGTTTGGGCCTTTTCTCAGATAACATACTGCACTGCATTGGGGCTTGTCGTGGACCGCACATCGCCTCCCCGATG
Source organism: Triticum urartu (assembly GCF_003073215.2). Lineage (NCBI taxonomy): Eukaryota > Viridiplantae > Streptophyta > Magnoliopsida > Poales > Poaceae > Triticum > Triticum urartu. The sequence goes on from NC_053024.1 coordinate 160,036,756, forward strand.
GGCTGCATCCCACGCTGGACGATGAAGAATTTTTTGCTGGTCGGAGTCTTTTTGCTGGTGAAGAGCAGCTCGTGGTGGTCGAACCAGGCAAACCACACTGCAGATGGGCAAACGAACTGCATGCCTGCTCTCTCCGAGCTGCAAGCTGCACACACCGCATCACACCACCAATCGAACTGCATCGGGAGCCTTGACCGCCTTCAAGGCAGCTCACATGGGGGGAGGGGATGCAGGAGAGCTCGTCGGAGGGGAGGGGAGGCAGGGGAACTTGTTGGAGGGGATCCAGTAGAGGAAGACCATCGGCGACCCGAGCTCCCTGCATCGTGTGATGGCGATGCCATCCAGCAGCGACCAGGCTGGAGCGGATCCCGGAGGCGATGGCGCGCGGGAAGGCGGCGGCACGAGGGTAGGAGGCGGCGGTGCTGGGGAGTGGCCGGTGCGGCGGCAGGGGTGGCCGGAAGGAGAAGGTGGAAGCAGCAGAAGGGGAATCGCGGTGGGGATCTGGGGTGGCTATGGTTTTCTTTGGAAGGGGAGGATTTGGATGGGATCTGGCCATGCTGGAGAGTGGGAGGGGCGTGGCGGCGTGGTTGGTAGTTGGTCGGGGTGGCGCCGTGACCATGGATCTGGGACGGGAGGTGGTTGTGTGGTGGGGAAGGATATGGGGCAGCAAGGAGCCGGGGTGGCGTAGCGGCCGGGGAAGGTGGGGAAGGTGGCACGGCGTCTTGGTGGATGCACTATGCCGGAGAAGGTGGGGAGGGTGTGGCGGCAGCTCGGGTGGGGCATCACGCCGGAGAAGGTGGGAGGGTGGGTTGGGGGCTCGGGTGTGCTGGGTGCATGCCGGAAGAATGTGGGGAGGGTGGGGCGGCTCGTGGGTGGAGGGCGAGGAGGTTGGGCACGAGCGTGGGAAGGAAGTGGGGTAGTGGTGGTGTTATCAGAATAATAGATTTTGTTAGCAGAATAAGGGTCTTAAGGGTGTTATTAGAATAGACCCACCCTATATATATAAAAAATATATCTGAAGTGATATGCAAATTCAGAGTTTTAGCTCATGCCCTGCGATGATTATGATTGTCGGTAGCGCGGCCGTGGTTGAGACCCTCAAGAGCACCCTTGCCCAAGCCAAGGCGCAGGCGAAAGCAAGCAAAGCGGCCGCTGACAAAGCGGCTGCAGATTTAAAGACCAAACAGGTCGCCCGCCGCCAGCACGAGGAGAGGGTGGCCGAGGTGGAGCAAGAGCTGAAGGATGCCATAGGCAAGTGTGAGGCCTTGGAGGAGAAGAGTATGACCCAAGCGGCCGATCTCGCCAAGGCCCTCAATGAGGCCAAGGAGGCACGGACTGCGTCCCGGAGTGCTCGTGAAGAGATCTGGCAGGCCGAACAGATAGCGACTGGTAAGCCCTTTCTCTTGCAGAGTATATTTGGGGGTCAAAGATATGCCTTGCTTACTCGACTCTGGAGTTCTCCAGACGCCTTTGTGGATCTTCCGAGGAGTGCTGCCGACGCCGCGCAGTTCTTCCGAGCCTAGGAGGGGAACACGACAGAGAAGCTATTCTAGTCACAGTTCATAGCGCCGGAGCGTCCGACGCTGTTGAACAACAAGATGATGCAACTCTAGGCGCTGCATAGGATGTCCGGTCTGGCCATGAAGGACATCATAGTCTGGCTTTGGCCAGCCGAACCCATTCCTAGCAGCTTCTTCAGCCTGGTGAGGCGACTAGCCGATGCACTGCCCCAAGTTGAAGCTATGAAGCGCTTGGCGTGCATAGAGGGTGCGCGGATGGCCTTTGCCTATGTCAAGGTGCACTGGGCGAAGATGAAGGCCACCGCCGTGGCAACTGAAGGCCCTCCCGAAGGCAAGTACCATCGCAAGCCGGAGCAGTACTTTGACGATGTCCTCGCGGGTGCCCGAATAGTAGAGGGCCAATGCTCCAAGGATATCATGTTTGAATGAATGTATGATGGTTATCCGGACTTTGTTTTTATGAACTAGGGCTTGTAATATATTCATGCCTTTATCTGAAACTCTATTCCTCCTGTGCGACTGTTTTAATTCTGAAAGTTTTCCAATCATCGGCTTCAGCCCCCAGTAGATGCTACGGGGGTGTTCGGCATAGCGTGCGACCACACTTGACCCAACGTCTTGGTCCGTAAAGGAGGTGTCTGCGCAGCGAACCAGGCAATCAGACTATCACTACAAAAAAGACACATCTATGACATTTTGGTCCGAACTAAAAAAATTATGTCATGCTTAAGACACTTCTATGACGATAATTGTGACAAAACCCGGTATCATCATAGATGTGGTCGGCTCCTACTTCTATGACAAAAAATCATGACAGAAAATGAGCTTTTCGTCCTGGGCGGGCCGGAGACGCAGCTGCATGACATTCTTTGGGCCGTCCATGATGGAAAAAACCATAGTAGAAGCAAGGGCGAGGAAAATATCAGGGAGTGCACGTAGTTCTAGGTCATCCATTTGACTAACTAAATATGAGTTACTATGTCACAAAAAGTATATCATTGGATTCCTAAGCGGATGTAGTTTCTAAACATATTTTGTTCATCACATTTATAGTCAGTTAAATTCTCAACCTAGAACGACGTGCATGCCCTGTAAACCGATACTGAGGAAGTAGTAAAAATGAGGTGATTTTACCGAGCGATGGGCGAGGGAGCATGGCCTGTCATGCGGTCCCACGTGTCATGATGTACCAAGGCGATGCACGTGTCCCTCTTGAGGCAGAAGCAATACTACATGGTTTTGTTGAAGGAGATGATGGCGAAGCGAAGTGTGAAATAATGGTTGCTTCGTCCGTTTGGGAAGGTGTGGCATTGTGATTTGATGTCTCATTGCTCATTACTACTACTGGGGCGATACGACTGGGGTGCGTCCCCCTGCTTTTCTGCACTGTTATTTGGTGCATGAGACGTTGACCCGGTTGCTATATGTCCCACATGTAGGCGAGAGGAAGTACAAAAGTCATGAAAGCGAGCATTGATGGAGGAGTACAAGACATGGCTTGGTTTTTGCTGCTTCGCACGATCCATCGATACAAACCCGGACTAAAAAAGGGTGCGGGCGGGTCTTTTCCCACGCGGCAGGCAGGGGAGTCTGGCATAGTCTGTTTGAGGCAACGAGGCAGGAAGGGAAAGAAGCAAATAAAGGTTGAGCGACTTAGTTTTGGGAAAATCTGATTTTACGGAGTACGTACCCACTATGCAGGTAGTACTACTTACTACTCCCTCCTTTTTGGTTTATAGGGCTCATCTAAAAAATTTGTTTTTCCGTTTTATAAGTCTCAATTCTACTAGTAGTAGTAGTACCATCACATGTTTGGATTTAAGGTGCATTAAATCACCCGATGCAAGCAGTGTCAAGAGAAAACTCACCAATGCATGTAGAAGTTCATGGAAATTTAGTGGTCATGCATGCATTCATTCTAATTAATGCCCCGGTAAACATAACTTCTTGAGAAAATCAAGCGTACTAATTACTTGTGCAAACTACGAAATTAATTCCACCACTCACCGTCTACCTTGGTTGGAGAGATTTTGAAATTGAGTCATAAACCGGAAAGAAGGGAGTAGTAACATAGCCTAGGGTAGCTTGCTGCACCACGGACTCCAAGGAAATTGTTGTAGTAGTACTACTCCTATATACCACTCTACTACTCCTACTATTAAAAGACACATATTTCAAACAATATGATAATCTCTCTAACCAAGGTAGGGACGAGGAGTAAACGAAGGGAGTACTAGTAATCAAGCTTCACCTCGTCCTGCGAGCCACCGCGCCCGCGGGCGGGGGAGACGGCGTACTAAGCAAGCTTCTCCTCGTTCTGTGAGTTCACGGGGCACATCAAAAGTACTCCAGTGTATAGAGCCTTGCCTCTAAGGTAGGCCCCACATGGTCTGCCTCTTTTTTAACATAACGCGTCAAGTTGCAATTTGTTTGTTCACCCATGGTAGACGATCCTCCATCAAGTGGACAACTAGTACACGTATCAAATTACCACGTGGGCTGCCTTTTCGTATAGAAATGAGCTCCACCATGTACCCGCGTGGGTGTGGTTGGGAAAGAGACGGGAGTATGTGTGCCGTGCATGCACCTCTTCTCTTCGTGCACGTCCCCCACCTACGTGGTTGTGTGTGTGAGAGATACAAACCTAGACATAATGCGCCGTCCATCCCCATGCCTCCGCCCAGTCCGACCACCAGTCACCACCACGCCCCACTCCTCCTCACCTTATCTCTCATCTTTCCCGAGATATCATTTTTTCGATCAAATTCTCGAGATACCTTTTTTTTGATAAAATTCTCGAGATATCATTAGTTTTTACACATGGGATTACTCCTGCATGGGTCAATCACAATAGGTGTTTGTAAAATAATGCATCTTGATGTTTCGTGTAATGCACGGGCATCTTGCTAGTCCATGAAAACAGCGCATGGCAAAATTTCACGGTGAACGAGGGATTTGAATGTGCTGGGAGGGGCTATTTGGATCTTGCCCGGGGTAGCCAAAATATTGGCGACCCTTTTGTCCACCGGTGCCATTGCCACCGATGAACGAGGAATGGCTCGGGTGCTCATGCATCCTCCAGCGCGCACGTTGGAGACGAGCTCGCACAAGCTGAGCTTTTTTTGTCCCACCACGCCGCCCAAGCCGGCCGCAGACCGACCGACGACCCACAAATTACACCATCCAACCGTAGCTGCACACATTCTGACAACAACTCAACCAACTGGACGAAATTCATGCAAACACGATGATATTACATATAAACAATTACGGAATTCATATAAAATACCGGATTTTCATACAAACATGACGGATTTCATTACATTCAAATCTACAAAGTGGTGCTAGTTCTGGACAGCACAGGTATATAATACCTGGCCTAAATGGTCGCCCGCTGATCCATTTGTGTTCCTCATGTCCAGCAGCATGATCACCAGACGGCTGGGAGCCCCGGAGGTATATGCTTCAGCGCAAAGGGAGGCTCGCTTCCCCACTGCCCAACTGATATCGTTGGCTGATGCACAAGATGATGGTGGAAGGGGGCTTCTCCATTCCGTGGAGCCCATGTGGGTCGACGAAGGTCCTTGCAACAAAAGGATCCGGTAAGATACCTGCTGTGTACGCCGGCGTCGCCTCCGCGGTGGCCTTCATGAGACCCAAGCGGCGGCAGCCTTCCGTGTTCTACTTCTCCTCGATGATGGCAGCGGACATGGAGGCGCTGGCTGCTGACTCGTCGCTCTTTGCGCACTCAGCTTCTGTCTTTGCTTGCATGGCGCGACCGCCGACATGGGAGTCTCGACCATAGAAACGGGAGAAGCGGTCGCAGACACGGGAGGCGTGGTATGAGGCGGCGGCGTGGACGGCAGCGACGACGCTCGTGCACCGCTCCTCGTCGAGCTAGCCTGGAGTGGCGAGTTGCTGAACCGCGCGCCGGATTGGGGCGGCAACTGGCTCCGTCGGGTGAGGGGAGGGAGGTGAATCAGCGAGCTGCATAGCTCGTATCCGCCGGGCTCGGCGGGCCACCCAGCTGGCTTGGATGCGGGATAACTACTCTTCGTAAGCCATTCTAAGAGTGGACAAAATGGTGAAGGAGGAGATAGGGGAGCGGCGGAGGTGTGCGATTCTTGGCCGGCGTCTGGTCTCGTTTAAATAGGAGATTAAATAGACGGCGGACGGGAGGAGCTCGGCTGGCGTTGCATTTAATGCCGGCCCGGTCATGAACGGATGTGTGTCCAGAGTGGGTTTCTCGGCTTGCACACGAGTTTCATGGAGGCATTTGAATGCGGCAAGGAGGTGTATTCAGCCGGGCGTGCAGTGAGTGGCGCCCTCGACTCTGACGTACGACACCGCGCCGTTCTTCCACTAACGTGTGGGCTCTTTGGGTACATGGCCTGCATGTAGGTGACGCAACGCAGGCAGCGCACGGCAGAGGAACTTTTGGTGGGCCAGGGCGGTCAGAAGCGGGCATTTCATAAACCGATGTTTGTTCATTGAGTGTGACGTCATCTATTTCATGTAGATAAGCCTACTATATAATGTAAGAGAATTTTAAAATTTTCATATATACGTTGATAGCCCGTTCGATACGTTGTGATTCATAAAGAGCGCTGCAAACATCAATGTTCTGCTTATCACAGATAAGATTGATTAATACCCGTAACAATTCATGTCCTTAACAAAGGGTGCATGGACGTATAGGTTGAGCGCGTGTCTTGTGTCGTGTGATGTGTGCATGCAGGCGTGCGAGTTGCGTGCGTGAATGTGTATGTTAAGTGTAGCATGTATGTGTGCGTACGTGCATGTGTTCGTGAGTGCATGTGTACGTGTCAGTGTTGCACGCCTGTATGCGTGCGTGTGTTCATTATGTGTACAAGTCAGTGTTGCATGCCTGCATGCGTGTGTTCGTGCGAGTGTTGCATGCGTGCATGTGTATGTGCGGGGTGAGGCCACACGTCAGTCGACTGACTTTTTCATCTCTGGTCAGTAGATTTTCTAGCCGTTGGATACGAAATCAAGGGCCTACAGTTTATCTTCAACCTCCACCCCCCTGAGCTGTCAGCCACCACCGGCCGAACCGCCGGCCCCCGCCGCTCGCGGCCAGCCTGCGCCGCCACGCCGCCCCGCCCGCCCCGAAACCACTCCCCACCGCCGGTCTGTCGCCGCCCCGGCCATCCCTCTAGGCCCCCCCGCGGTGAGCTTTTTCTCCGGCGATCCCCACGCCACCGCCCAATCACCGCACCCCCACCGTCGGCGACTGCCAACCAGAGGTCTCACGACTTCGAATCCCCACCGACCACTAATTTATTACCATTTCTGTCCTTCATATACGCGCTGCTGGATGTGGATCGTCTGACTGGTCAATTGATCGTGTCATCAACAAATTACGGAGCTGTATGGTGAGCCAGTGACCGTATGATCACCCTAAAATGTATTTTATTAACACAGTACAGACTCAAACTACCATTTCTTTCTTTCATATACGCGCTGACAGGTGGGCCCCATGGTTACGTGCCCCGATGGAGCAACACTAGTTGCGCCACGTGGAACGTTTGACTGGTCAATTGATTGTGTCATCATCAAAATACGGAGTTGTACGTGTGAGCCAATGACCGTATAGACGCAAGCGCTCATATATACGTGCAAGCACTAACCGCTATAAGCGCACACATGCAGACCCTACCCCTATGAGCACCTTTGAGAGAGTGAGCCAGCATATGATCTTGAGATTTTATGAAGTCACCATAGGTGCATCGTAGTCAAGTGGAACGTCTCCTCCCACTAAACGCACATCGTCGGAAAATACTGAAATTAACCCAGGATAAATGCGAGCACCAGGACTTTAGCCCTGGTGGGCTCGGGAAACCAGTGTCCTCCTAACCATCCAACCACAGGTTGGTTAGCACCACAAAATGTATGTGGTGACTGTGATGAGCTTATTCTGAAGTCCAGTGACCATATCATGCTTTCGCTTCAAATACAATGATCGTAAGTGTCGTCAGCAAAATACGGAGCACGCATCAAATACAATGCCCGTTAGTGTCATCAACAAAATACGGAGACGTATCGTGAGCTAGATACCGTATGATCACCACGAGAATGTATACGGTGAACGTAATGAGCATATTCTGAAGTCCAGTGACCATATAGTGCTTTCGCTTGAAATACAGTGACCGTCACGCGTGAATGTGTCAGGGGCATGCATACTTTTAGAGGGCCGACAGATAGTTTGTGTGCGTACGTGAAAGTGATGTAGAAAGAGGGGGTGTCCGGTGGAGGCAAGGAGAGATATGCCCTTCGTTTCTCTTTCCCATGACTAATATTTTAGGAGAAAATATAAACATTCACAATGTAGAACAATTTTTTTTGGATGCACCATGCAATTAACTTTCATGTATAAGATTGTACTATTGTATGTGCTTATTTTCTTAGTGGCCGATTGCGTGTGTGGTGTGGTGGGCACATCATTTCTAGTTGGGGTGGGCACATCATTTCTAGTTGTGGTGGGTCGACATGAGGACTCATGGGTTGGTTCCATCCTGCGCCACATAGGTTGGACCGAGACGCATTATACGAAGACCCATGTGGATGACTCTATCCCCACTAGTGATAAGCCAACTATATATGATTTGTAACTCTAGGCCCTGAGTATGTTATACAAGCCTGGGGGCTAGTTCGTCGATAGTATACACACACGCACAATGCCTGGTATTCACATGTACTTTGTACACAGCCCTATCACTAATATATAGTACCAGGAGTAGGCTTTTTCCTCAACTGCAAGGGTCCGGACTTGAGACACCCGACACCCCGGGAGAGATTGTGAGCATGTGTGAAAGAGAAATACCGATGTATATAAAGTTTGTGTACTTATGCATTAGATAGAGAGATATATAGCGCGTTCGTGAGAACGGGCCGAGGCATAGTGCATCTATGTGTAAAAGGCGGTTCTATGCATTAAATTAAAATATAAATGGCATTATTATTTTTGGATGAGACCATGAATTTTGCAATTTGCGTATGAACGAAAATCGGTTTATCAGACACCCATACTCTACTGAATTCTAGCATGTGCATGTGTTTATTTCATATTATCGATCCATAGAGGAGAGCGGTTTGAAATACAAGCAATGCATTGCTTTTGCAATTCATATATAAACATTAATTAGTGCACTCCATGTTGTTAGTGTGAAGCACTTTATACATTTGTCACTTACATGGATACATTCCAAATTGCTAGCTACGAAATAGAATACATGTTGAATTCAACATAAAGGGGGTTTCGAAGATTCGAATTCATAGGAAGTGCATTCATCTATTTGAATCTAAGATAATGGCATTTGTAAATCAGATCTAAAAGGGGGCATCAATCTTTGTTTTGCTTTTGAACATGCTATATATTCATACGCATGTCTAACTATTTTTTTGCAACCAACACTACAGAAAAATACACTTCCGTGATGATACGTGTTTGTCACAGTAGGTCGCGTTTTCTGTCATGCATGTACATCCATGACAAATTTATGACAGAATCAAGATAGTCATACCTGTGCTGTCGTAGAAGTGTTCCATGACATTGCCAAAATTATCATCACAGAAGTGTCCACTTCCATGAAGATAAATCGCGCGTCACAGAAGTGCTTTCCTCAAGGGTGACCGACACGTGGAATCCACCGTAACGGAATGTCGTTAAGCTATCGGGTCAGATTTTGGATCCGATAACCCGTTAACAGCCACGACCAATGCCGATTTTCCACGTGTAAAATACTCATTGGCTGACGGATCCACGCGTCAGCTCCGCGTTGGCACAGGTGTCACTCATCCAACGGTCGAGATGGGCCTATGATATGTTGACATGTGGAATGGCCCAAAAGTGGCCCACAAAGTTTAAATGGGCCAGCCCAACCAAAGGCCCATAAGATTTAGCTGACCATAATGGGCCGGCCCAGCTAAAGGCCCACAAAATTTAGCGGACCATAATGGGCCGGCCCAGCTAAAGGCCCGCATGATTTTGCAGACCATAATGGGTCGGCCCAGCTAAAGGCCCACAAGATTTTGCGGACCACAATGGGCCGGCCCATCTAAAGGCCCACAAGATTATGCAGACCATAATGGGCCGGCCCAGCTAAAGGCCCAACATTCTCTGTCAAATTAGCCCGTCAACGGCCTGTCCTAAACTTGTCATCAACGCGGCCCATGGTCACTTCTGGCCCGTTAACAGTCTGCTAAGTAATTGGGTCGAATTACGGCCCGGTGTATTTCCGGCCTGTTAAAGGTCCGGCTTCAGTTGGGCCCATTTGCAGGCCATCAAAACTTTCGGCCCATAAACGACCGTGAAGGATTTGGGTCATATTCGGCCATGTCTGACATTCGGCCTGTTAGAGGCCCACTATAGCTTTGGGCCACTTTCGGCCTGTTGTCATTTTTGGCCTAGTAACGCCGGACGTAAACCATGGGCCATATGTGGCCCAACGTCATATCAGGCCCATTAACGGCCCATATAAAAATGACGATAATCTAGCCCGACCGAAGTTCGGGCCTGTTAAAGGCCCGTGTATTAGGTCGGCGCATTTACGGCCCGTCCGAATTTCGGCCTGTCAAAGATCCGCATCGTAAATGGGCCACCATTTTGGCCTGCTAAGTCCAGTGGGTTATTTGGCACAATCAGGGCCCAATCTCACTTTCAGTATATTAAAGGCCCATGTTTTTTATGGGCTCAAGATATTTACACCTGTAAACGGCCTATTTTTACTGAGGGCCCAAATTATGTTTAGGCCTGTTAAAGGCCCACTATGGGCACATGCCTACCAGAAAAATATGAATGCTTATGCTGATTTAGGCCCAGATATTTTTAGTGGGCTACATGCCAATTTCGGCCCGTAATAGTTTTTAGCCCAATTGGAATGGGCCCGACGAATGTTGGCATGTTGGGCTCCTATGAAGCTTTCGGCCGAATATATTACTAACATAAACCTACACTATACAAAAATAGCGTCGTAATTACTGCAGCCCAAGGCAGCATCATAAATGTTGTATCACAACAAAATAAATTCCAACCATACAACAAAAGGCCTGTTGGCATAAAGTTTACACTCCTTCCAGATAAAAGCACCATCAGATGTATAGAAGCATAGATCATTTGACCTGAGTGCTAATGTTTCAGGCTGTAGAATCTGATGGAGCAGCACGATCTCCACCTTTTTTCCGCCATTGCTCTTGAACAACGAAGCGAATGTCTGATAGTCTGGTTTCAAAACCATTCATATCTTGACGACATTTCTCAACCACTATTCTTGTTTCCGAAAGAACGTCCGTTAGGGATTGGACTTGTGTCTGGAGCACATATATATCACTCTGTCTAGCAGGAAGATTTTGTTCAGTAGGCGATTTGGACGAGGTTACCTTGACAACCAACCTAGAAGTACGCAGGAAGGTGCTTTTTGCACTGTTAGTGGAGAGATACTAACGCACTGCAGCAAGAGGTGACATTGTGCCTGTAGTAGCCTCGTCACCTTCAGGTGGTTGTGGCTGTTCAATCATTTGTTCCATAGCTTCCTGAAAGTTTGAACTTGTAGATTAGTGTACCAGATAAGTTACTAATGAGACAAAAACAAACAAAGTAGGTTAAACGTTTATACATAACTTATTTTGGTGAACTACTGTAATACATTAGGTTGTAGTGCCAACTACATAATAAAATCACTTTCGGAACATATGTCCATGTAGCATGCCTACTCTATTGTCTATTTCCTCACATTCGTTGACATCTAATGATAAAGAGACATGGTTTAAAGTAGGATGAACATCGTATGACATCATTCATATCATGGGCAAACAGATATAAAACAAACAGGCAATTTTATCATTGTGTGCGCACGTGAACATAACAACTAGATTACAGAATAAGACCAAAAGAATATCCTTCATCTCTTTTAAACCATGTAAGGTGAAATGATATGTTAAGACAACTATGAATAAAAGTGAACAGAGTAACTGACATTGGCTGCAAACCAAGTAGTTAAATGAACACATCAGAGTACCAATCAGTTCAAGGCAGGAGGAGTAAGGACTTACAACAGCGGCTTGAACTGGTGTGCTCATGCCCTTCATCTTGCTGGTGTGGCAATCCTTGAATATTTGCACTGCATTCGGTTCAGGTTCTTTTTGGTCCGCACGGGCTTTCCTCTGTATTTGGAACAAGTCAATATAGATATGATAATATGGCACAAAAAAAGAAGGAAGTAGCAGCTATTTACAAGAGCCTCACAGTGTGCAATATAGCTACGAGATCCTGTTGTCTGTTGGAATTTCACTTTAGATCGGTTGGTTTTGTTCTTCAAACAGTTAGCCTAGAAGAAGATACACTTGTAAGGCACATACATAAATACAAGTTCAATATGTGGTCTGATCAAATACATATGGCCTACCTGATACTTTGGATCAGACCAGTGGTTAACGAGGGTTGTCCAGTCTTCATCTGTAATATATTCCACTGGAGATGTTTGGGCGATTTCATTGTTAGCCTTGCCTTCAAAGTGAGATTTTCGAAGGTGGTACCGATTCTTTCGCAGAGCAGACTGAAAAACATGAGTGCATGCTTGTTTAGTTGCATCATCTTTCGGATCCAACTTGAACCTCATCTGTTGAAAAAAGAATGTGAGTCTTATTAGGAGGAAGCTAGAAAGTATGGGACAGAGCAAGACAATATTACTAATTGCGATGAATAACATTACTTACGGATAAATGGTCAAGGAAGGTGTTAAACTGGGTATTGTCTTTCTCGTTCCTGTACTGGATCCATGTTGGGAGGATATGTGCATGACACCTAACGGCAATGGCTGCCTCTGATACTAACTTGGCTGACTCTGTAGCATCACGTGGCCTTTTTAAACTTGCCTCAAAATGGATCTCCATTCTTCCTCCTTTAGATTTTGTTAATCTGTCAAGCATTATCCCTGATGTCTGTTTCCGCTTGCGTCATGGTGCTAGTTCAACAACGAATGTGGAAAGTGTTAGTGTACATCAAACTATGAGAGTACATATAAAGGAGCATGCAACTGCAACTTGACTCGGTCAGGTACCGTCTTGGTGTTGATGCTCATGAGGTTCATCTGATCTTGCCAAGTCCTATTGTGTCAGTAGTGCTTCGGAAGTAGTGTTAGGTGTGAAGGCAGCTTGGGAACTGGCCAGTTCCGGAGCAAACGAACGAGTAAATAGTTGAGATGCTGGTACAGTTGAAGCGGATGCTACAGCTGGTGGAGCAGGTGATACTGTGTTTGTATATTTAGCCGGTGGACTTGGACCTTCTACTACACTATAAGTACCACCAGAATCTCGACGGCAGAACCTTTTCCGTTTCACCCGACGAGTAACAACACTCCCTACTATATTATTTTCCTTGCTCTTTTTTGACTTTGCCATGTCAAGCTGTACCCACAACACAAAAGAATAAAATAAGTCTTCAGAACTCATTGATGCATGATACAGACAAGCAATACTTTGATGTAAGACAACCGTATGAGGATGGAATATGTAAGAAAAACAGGACGGCATGACATATTCACAGCTACGATGTGCAAACTAAGCAGAAGAATTTTCAAGAAAATAGAAGTAATGGAAGCTAGACACGATATGAAAGATGCAACCAATATTACTCTGCCAAGTTAAAAGTGTCGTGTCATAAGTGGCAATTCGAAAAATTAGAAGTAGTACTACGTAGAAATCAATGCAAGATGCAACCACTATCAAACTGCCGTGTTAAAAGCGTCCAATCATGAGTGACTGATGCGAGATACACAACAACAGTACTTTGATGTAAGAACATGGTATGATAGATAGATGCAGTGTATTCTAGACACAGAAAGCCATGTCATATGCACATGTATAACGTACAAACTCAGCAGGTGCAATTTAATCAAAATAGAAGAAATACAGGCTAGACAACATATGCAACATGAAACCAATTATCACACTGTCAACTTAGAGCAAGTACCTGCGATGGTGGAGTACGGGAGATGAACTCATCATGTAGACTTGGGACTTCAACTTCATTAGCAGTAGCAGTGGAAAATCCAGAGAGTCTCTGTTTGCGCCGGTGCGGAGGACCACCAACATCCCCTAACTTACTCTTTTCCTTCCTATTTTCTGATATTGCCTTATGAAGTCAAAACCACAAGAAGATGAATAAAATTAGCTCTGCATAACTGGTTGATGCATGATACAGACGAACACTACTTTGATGTAAGGCAAGCGCAGGATAGGAGGATGGAATATATACAAAAAAGACAGCATTTCATATTCACACGTACGATAGGAGGATGGAATATGTATGAAAAAATAGTAAGCGGAAGGCATTTCAACAAAATTAGAAGAAATGAAAGCTAGGCACCATATGAACATGCAACCAATATCACTCTATCAGGTAAAAAGTGTCTCGTCATAAGTGCCATTTCAAGAAATTAGAAGCAGTATAAGCTAGAAGACAATGCAAGATGCAACCTACATCACAGTCCCAAGTTAAATGTGTCTTATGGGTAAGTGATCGTTGCAGGTATAAGTTGTAAGCTACGCAGATGCAATTCAGCATAATTAGAAGCAATACAAACTAGACATCATACGGAAAACGCAACCACGTATAACAGTTCCAAGTAAGAGCAAGCACCTGTGATGGTGGAGTAGGGGAGATGTGCTCATCATGTACACGTATGTTCTAGAAACAGGAACACGTGTCATATTCACAGGCATTATGTGTAAAGTAAGCAGATTCAAGTTAGAAGCAATACAAGCTAGACGTCATATGCAACATGCAACCACATATAATAGTGTCAAGTTAGAGCAAGCACCTGTGATGGTGGAGTAGGGGAGATGCGCTCATCATCTACACAGCTACGTTGACTGTCCAGCCTTGTGTTGTCTTGTGAATCTTGTTGGGAGGATGGCGGAGTAGAATCTGTAGAGACCCCCTGTTTGAGTTGCTCCGAAGGACCACCATCATCCACTGCCGGACTAATTTCCTTCAGCTGTAATGATTTTGCATTGTGAAGTCAAACCGATAAGAAAAAGGAATAAAATTCGCTCTTCAGAACTCATTCATGCATGATACTGACGAACACTACTCGGATGAAAGGCAAACACATGATGCGAGGATGGAATATGTATGAAAAAAAGGATGGTGTGACATATTCACACCTATGATGTGGTAACTAAGCAGAAGGCATTTCAACAAATTAGAAGCACTACAAGCTAGACACCATATGAAAGATGCAACCAATATCACTCTGCCAAGTTCAAACTGTAGGGCGTTTCAACAAATTAGAAGCAGCACATGCTAGAAATCATATGCAAGACACAACCAATATCACAGTGGCGACTTAAAGGTGCCTTATCATAAGTGACTGATGTGGGATATGCAAGAATAGTAGTCTGATGTAGAAACAGGAACACATGTCATATTCACAGGCATTATGTGTAAAGTAAGCAGATGCAATTCAACAAAGTTAGAAGCAATACAAGCTAGACATCATACGCAACATGCAACCTAATATAATAGTGCCAAGTTAGAGCAAGCACCTGTGATGGTGGAGTAGGGGAGATGTGCTCATCATCTACACAGCTACGTTGATTGTCTAGCCTTGCGTTGTCTTGCGAATCTTGTTGGGAGGATGGCAGAGTAGAATCTGTAGAGAACCTCCGTTTCAGTTGCTCGGAAGGACCACCATCATCCAATGCCTTGCCAATTTCCTCCAGATTTATTGATTTTGCATTGTGAGGTCATACCGACAAGAAAAAGGAATATCATTCGCTCTTCAGAACTCATTCATGCATGATACCGACGAACACTACTCTGATGAAAGGAAAAGTCATGATACAAGGATGGAATATGTACGAAAAAATGGACGGCTTGACATATTCACACCTATGATGTGGTAACTAAGTAGAAGGCACTTCAACAAATTAGAAACACTGCAAGACACCATATGGAAGGTGTAATCAATATCACTCTGCCAAGTTAAAACTGTCTCGTCATAGGTGGCTTCATCAAACTAGAGGCAATACATGCTAGAAATCATTTTCAAGACGCAAACCAATATCACACTGCCAACTTAAAGGTGTCCCATCATAAGTGACTGATGCAGGATACACAAGAAGAGTAGTTTCATGTAAGAACATGGTGTGATAGACAGATATAGTATGTACCAAAAATAGGAAAGCGTGTCATATTCACATGTATCATGTGTAAGCTAAGCAGATGCAGTTTACACTAATTAGGAGCAATACGAGCTAGACACCATATGCAACATGCAACCAGATATCACACTGCCAAGTTAGAGCAAGCACCTTGGATGGTCGAGTAGGGGAGCGGAGACTTGGACCTTGTAATGCACTATCAGTACAAGGAGAATCGGTACAGATGCTCCGTTTACGTTGCTGTAGAGGACCACCATCATCGCCTTCCTTACTCTTTTCCTTCCTCTTTCTTGATTTTGCCTTGTCAAGTCAAACCCACAAGAAAAAGGAATAAAATTTGCTCTTCAGAACTCATTGATGCATGATACTGACGAACACTACTTTCATGTAAGGCAGCCGCATGATAGGAGGATGGAATATGTATGAAAAACAGGACGGCGTGACATATTGACATGTATGATGTATAAAGTGTAAAGTAAGCACAAGGTGCTTGAACTTGTTAGAATCGATGCAAGCTAGAAACCAAATGAAAGATGAAACCAATATCACTCTGCCAAATTAAAAGGGTGCCCTAACAAATGTATTTGACCAAATTAGAAGTAATACATGGCAATAGGCTAGAAATAATATGCAATATGCAACGAATAAAGGTGACTCATCATAAGTGATTGATGCAGGATACAAAAGAGAGGTAGTTTCATGTAAGAACAAGGTTAACACATAGATGTAGTGTGTACCAAAAATAGGAAGGCATGTCATATTCACAGGTATAGTGTGTAAACTAAGCAGATGCTATTTACCCTAATTAGAAGCATTACAAGCTAGACACCGTATGCAACATGCAACCACATATCACACTGCGAAGTTAGAGCAAGCACCTGTGGTGGTGGTGTAGGGGAAGTGCGGTCTTCAAGTACAGAGCTACGTTCAATATCTTCATTTAGGCTTGCTGTTTCTTGAGAATCATGTGGAGAGGATGAAATTGCATTCTTTATAAGAGTATTGCGTCTCATATTAACCCACACGCGTGACTATCTCATCATAAGCGATAGACGCAGGATACACAAGAACAGTAGTTTGATGTAAGAACATGGTGTGATAGGCAGATGTATTATGTACCAAAAACAGGAAGGCATGTCATATTCACATGTATAATGTGTAAGCTAAGGAGATGCAATTTAACAAATTAGGAGCATTGATGAGGGATACACAAGAAAAGTAGTTTGATGTAAGAACATGGTTAATAGAAAGACATAGTATGTACCAAAAACAGGAAGGCATGTCATATTCACAGGTATAATGTGTTAACTAAGAAGATGCAATTTACCCTAATTAGAAGCATTACAAGGTAGACACCATATGCAACATGCAACCACATATCACACTGCCAAGTAAGAGCAAGCACCTGCGATGGTGGTGTGGGGGAATTGCGGTGATCAACTAGAGAGCTACGTTGACTATCTTCATTTAGCCTTGCTGTTTCTTGAGAATCATGTGGGGAGGATGACACTGCACTCTTTAAACGAGTAGGGCGTCTCACAGTAACCCACTCGGGTGACTGTCTCATCATAAGTGATTGACGAGGGATACAAAAGAGCATTAGTTTGATGTACGAACATGGTTAATAGACATATGTACTATGTATCAAAAACAGGAAGGCATGTCATTATCAAAGGTATAATGTGTAAAGTAAGCAGATGCAATTTAACCAAATTGGAAGCAATACAAGCTAGACACCATATGCAACATGCAACCACATTTGACAGCTCGAAGTTAAAGCAAGCACCTGGGATGGTTGTGTGTGGCAATTGAGATCATCAACTGCAGAGCTACGTTTACTGTCTCCAACTGCTGACACTGCACCCATTAGAGCGCTGAAACGCTTAGTGCTTATCTTCGAATTACACTGGAGCGACTTCTGTCTCTTCTTTTCTGCATTCATCAACACTGCGTCAGAGTCTGAAATACCCATGCATAAAAAAACAATAGTGTGAGTATGGGTGAAGTGTGTGCACAATTAGTACATTGTAAAGGTAGCAGATAGCAGGTCGGTGAGAAATAAATGACGGAGACATATGATAGCTCTACAACATGCATGGTACACTAAATTACTACATGATTCTATGAAAATAACAATCGACTGAAAGCAAATAGGTCAGTCCATTTTTTCTACACCGTCCGATGTACAAAGAACGGGCAGATCGCCTTCATCTACCTCCAGCTAGTCAGTGTTGAGGATCTTCCTCGAAACGCCAGTGACCACCTGCCCAGTATTCCTACTCTGCCTGCGCCCTCCCCTCGACCTCACCGCACCACTGTGCTTGGCACCGCCCCCTCGGCCATCCATTCAAGCCCCACCGACCTCCAGATCGGGCGCAAGCAGCTCCTGTGCGCCACACCCCTATGATAGACACCGATGCGCCGCTTCCCCGGGGAACAGGCGGACTAGGTGCTCCGCGCGCCTAAGAGGGTGCTGCTTCTTTTAATTTCGGTTCGACTGACCCTGAATTGAAATCTAGGCGGGCTACTGACCTCTAGCAAAGGTGAAATAGTAAAAAGGAGGAAACCTTGTGCATTTAGTATCACGAAGAAGATGCAGTAAGAAGCGCTCAACTAGTTTCTTTCGTGGGATGAATACGGTGTGAGCGGAGACGTAAGATTTGCACGAATAAGGGAAGAGGAGTACCTCTTTCTGCTGGCAGTGTTGTGTCCTCCTTCTATTGTTCCGACGATCTTCTTGTTGTTCGCCGGAAACCAGAAGTTGTGGAGGATGGTGCAGCCTTGCACGAACCCATGGCCAAGTTGTTGAGTGTGGTGCGGTGGCCGTCTGTCGGCGGCGGGGAAGCAGATCCGAGGCGGCGAACGACGGCGTAGCGGGAACAGCTCCGGTGCGGTGGACGGTTGCGACAGTGGAGCCGCAGCAGTGAGGCGCAGGACGGCGTGGTCGGAGTGGTTCTGGTATGGCGCATGTCGGCGTCGGCATCGTGGAGGCAGCTCAGCCTCGGCTTTAGCTGCTAAGTCCTTGAGGGTGTTGCGGTTGTGGTTGCGTTGGACGACGACGTCGGGGTACCGGCTCCGGCGTGATGGAGGAGGGCTGCGGTGGATTGGCCGCTATGGGGTGGAGGATGGAGGAGGCTAGGGTTTCTCTACTGGTGGAGAGGGCGTTTTCGCGCCCACGGAGTATGAATGGGGAAACGGAGGGAGGCGGGGAACTAAGGGAGAACAATGTTTCGGTTTGAGACGCGCTTGTTTGAAATTTGGGGAAAGTTACAAACTTTGCCCCCATCTAAAATTTCGGACATATTGCGGGTTCGGGGTAGGACATTCATGTCAGGTGTCCCAAATGTGGGCGGGATAGATTTTGGCCATGCGCATGGGTAGGCACCCATGGCGTATGAATGCTTCTCGGAGGTGGTTGAGACTGGCGTCTTGGTGAAGTTACAAACCTACCCCGGTTTAGACCTTTGGACATTGGGCCGATAGGCTACACGGGCCAGAGTCAGGACAGTAATTTCCTACCACCAAAACATTAGTCTCGCGCGGTTTCAGGTGACCAGAGGCCTATTTGGCGCTTCGTTCAATATTTGGGAGCAGAAGCATTAACATTTTCGGTTCTCTTGAATTGAACTTTCAGGATTTGTCAAACTTCACAAATCTTTACTCTTGAAAATCCTAAAGCTACGATTATTTTGGAATGGAGGGTGTACATTTGAATATACATTGTACACGAGTATATATTAAAAAATATGCAACTTACCTCAGTTCATGCATGGTTCCAGATATAATCTCCTTGGTTGCAAAAAAAACTTAGATATGCATATGAATATATATAGCATGTTCAAACTCACAACAAAGATTGATGCCCCCTTTTACATCTGGTTTACAAATGCTATTATCTCGGGTTCAAATAGATGAATGCACTTCCTATGAATTCGAATCTTCGAAACCCCCTTTATGTTGAATTCGACATGTATTCTATTTCGTAGCTAGCAATTTGGAATGTATCCATGCAAGTGACAAATGTATAAAGTGCTTCACACTAACAACATGGAGTGCACTAACTAATGTTTATATATGAATTTCAAAAGCATCCATTGCCTGTATTTCAAACCGCTCTCACTCTATGGATCGATAATATGAAATAAACACATGCACATGCTAGAATTCAATAGAGTATGGGTGTCTGATAGACCGATTTTCGTCCATACGCAATTTGCAAAATTCATGACCTCATCCAAAAATAATAATGACATTTATATTTTAATTTAATGTGTAGAACCGCCTTTTACACGTAGATGCACTATGCCTCGCCCCGTTCTCACAAACGCGTTATATATCTCTCTATCTAACACATAAGTGCACACACTTTATATGCATCGGCATTTCTCTTTCACACATGCTCACAATCTCTCTCAAGGTGTCGGGGTGTCTCACGCACATGCTCTCTCTGTTTCTCTCTCTCTCTCTCTCTCTCTTTCTGACTACTATGTACCTCTCTTTTCACTAATCTCAGTTGGAAAACACTATTTCTCTCACATGCATATATACACATGCATGGTCTCTACTAGCCCTCTATACGCACATATATGTGCCTACGTGTCTCCCGCACACACATTATCTTTAGGTCTCTCTCGCACACATTGCTCCCCAACACACCTCTCTCTTAGTAGTTGGCAGATATGATTTCATCATATCATTCGGTAGGATATCCCTAGCTGTTAGGCTGGATGGTAATACGAGGCAAAGTTTTACCCTAGTTCGGATCGGACCCTTGCAGTTGAAGAAAGAGCCTACTCCTGGTACTGTATATTAGTGATAGGGGTGTGTACAAAGTACACGTGAATACCAGGCATTGTGCATGTGTGTATACTATCGACGAACTAGCACCCAAGCTTGTATAACATACTAAGGGCCTAGGGTTACAAATCATATATAGTCGGCTTATCACCAGTGGGGATAGAGTCCTCCGTGACTCTAGTAGTTTCGTGTTGTACGCCGAGTCCTCCACATGGGTCTTTGTATAACACGTCTCGGTCCAACCTATATGTGGCGTAGGATGGAACCGACCCATGAGTCTTCATGTTGACCCACCACAACTAGAAATGATGTGCCCAACCACACCACACACGCAATCGGCCACAAAGAAAATAAGCATATACATTAGTACAACGGTATCGCTCACGATACGTCTCCATATTTTGTTGATGACACTGACGGACTTTGCATTTGATGCATGCTCCGTATTTTGTTGACGACACTTACGGTCATTGTATTTGAAGCGAAAGCACGATATGGTCACTGGACTTTAGAATAAGCTCATCACGGTCACCACATACATTTTGTTGTGCTAACCAACATGTGGTTGGATGGTTAGAGGACAGTGGTTTCTCGAGCCCACCAAGGTTAAAGTCCCGGTGCTCGCATTTATCTTGTGTTAATTTCAGTATTTTCCGGCGATGTACGTTCTGTGGGAGGAGACGTTCCACTCGACTACGAGGCACCTATGGTGACTTCATAAAATCTCAAGATCATATATGCTGGCCCACTCTCTCGAAGGTGCTCATAGGGGTAGGGTTCGCGTGTGTGCGCTTATAGCGGTGAGTGCTTGCGTGTATATATGAGCCCTTGCGTCTGTATCGTGTTAAACAAATACATATCATGATTATACGGTCACTCGCTCACCCGTAAAACTCCGTATTTTGTTGATGACACAATCAATTGACCAGTCAAACATTCCATGCGGCGCAACTAGTGTTGCACCATCGGGGCGAGTAACCGTGGGTCCCACCCATCAGCCCGTATATGAAAGAAAGAAATGGTAGTTTGAGTCTGTATTGTGTTAATAAAATAGGAGTACATTTTAGGGTGATCGTACGGTCACTGGCTCACCATACAGCTCCGTAATTTGTTGATAACACGATCAATTGACCAGTTAAATGGTCCACATTCAGTAGCGCACATTACCATAGGGCCCACCCGTTAGTGCGTATATGAAGGACAGAAATGGCAATAAATTAGTGGTCGGTGGGTATTCGAAGTCGTGAGACCTCTGGTTGGCAGTCGCCGACGGTGGGGGTGCGGTGATTGGGCGGTGGCGTGGGGATCGCCGGAGAAAAAGCTCACCGCGGGGGGGCCTAGAGGGATGGCCGGGGCGGCGACAGACCGGCGGTGGGGAGTGGTTTCGGGGAGGGCGGGCCAGCCGCGGGCGGCGGGGGCTGGCGGTTCGGCCGATGGTGGCTGGCAGCTCAGGGGGGGTGGAGTTTGATGATAAACTGGAGGCCCTTGATTTCGTATCCAACGGCTGGAAAATCTAATGACCAGAGATGAAAAAGTCAGTCGACTGACATGTAGCCTCACCCCGCACGTACACATGAACGCACACAAGACACGCACGCATGTAGGCGTGCAACACTGACATGTACACACACACGCATGCTGGCGTGCAACACTGACACGTACACATGCACTCACGAACACACGCACGTACGCACCCATGCATGCAACACTGAAACGTACCCTTGCACGCACGCAACACTCGCATGCCTGCATGCACATAGCACACGACGCAAGACACACACTCAACCTATACGTGCATGCACCCTTTGTTAAGGACATGGATTGTTATGGGTATTAATCAATCTTATATGTGATAAGCAGAACATTGATGTTTGCAGCGGTCTTTATGAATCACAACATATCGAATGGGCTATCAACATAGTAGGCTTATCTACATGAAAAAGATGACGTCACACTCAATGAACAATCATCGGTTTATGAAATGCCCGCTTCTGACCGCCCTGGCCCACCAAAGGTTCCTCTGCTATGCGCTGCCTGCGTTGGGTCACTGACATG
Source organism: Triticum urartu (assembly GCF_003073215.2). NCBI lineage: Eukaryota > Viridiplantae > Streptophyta > Magnoliopsida > Poales > Poaceae > Triticum > Triticum urartu. The sequence continues at coordinate 160,059,312 of NC_053024.1, forward strand.
CAGGCCATGCACCCAAAGAGCCCACATGTCAGTGGAAGAACAGTGCGGTGTCCTAGGTCAGAGTCGAGGGCGCCACTCGTGGCACGCCTGGCTGAACACGCCTCCGTGCCGCATTCAAACGCCTCCATGAAACCCGCCCGTGTGGAAGCCAAGAAACCCACTCTGGACACACGTCCGTTCATGACCGGGCCGGTGTTAAACGCAACGCCAGCCGAGCTCCTTCCGTCCGCCATCTATTTAATCTCCTATTTAAACGAGGCCAAACGCCGGCCAAGAATCGCACACCTCTGCCGCTCCCCTATATCCTCCACCATTTTGTCCACTCTTACAATGGCTTACGAAGAGTAGTTATTCCACATCCAAGCCGGCTGGGTAGCCCGCCGGATACGAGCTATGCAGCTCGCTGATCCACCTCCCTCCCCTTGCCCGACGGAGCCAGTTGCCACCCCAAGCCGGCGCGTGGTTCAGCAACTCGCCGCTCCAGGCCAGCTCGACGAGGAGCGGCGCACAGGCGTCATTGCTGCCGTCCACGCCGCCGCCTCGTACCGCGTCTCCCGTTTCTGTGGCCGAGACTCCCATGCCGGTGGCCGCGCCATGCAAGCAGTGACAGAAGCCGGGTGCACGGAGAGCGACGAGTCGGTGGCCAGCGCCTCCGCGTCCGCCGCCATCATTGAGGAGAAGTAGAACACGGGAGGCCGCCGCCGCTTGGGTCCCATGAAGGCCACCGCGGAGGCGACGCCGGCGTACACAACAGGTGTCTTGCCGGATCCTTTTGTTGCGAGGACCTTTGTCGACCCCGCATGGGCTCCACGGAAGAGGGGAATGTTAGGATGAACTCAAGCCGGTGCCGGCCATGGCGAAGTAGTGGCCGGTGATGAACTCGAACCGGTGCCGACCACCATCATCTTCGGCACCAGCCAATGATATCAGTTGGGCAGTGGGGAAGCGAGTCGTCCTTTGCGCTGAAGCATATACCTCCGGGGCTCCCAGCAGTCCGGTGATTATGCTGCCAGACATGAGGAACACAAATCGATCGGCGAGCGACCATTTAGGCCAGGTATTATATACCCGTGCTGTCCAGAACTAGCACCGCGTAGTTCATTTGAATGTAATGAAATCCTTCATGTTTGTATGAAAATCCGGTATTTTATGTGATTTCCATCGTTGTTTATATGAAATATCAGTTTGTCTACGTGTTTGCGTGAATTTTGTTCGGTTGGTTGAGTTGCTGTCATAATGTGTGCGGCTACGGTTGGATGGCGTAAATTGCGGGTCGCCAGTCGGTCTGCGGGCGGCTCGGGCGGCATTGTGGGACAAAAAAACACAGCTCGTGCGAGCTCGTCTCCAACGTGCGTGCTGGAGGATGCATGACAACATGAGCACCCGAGCCATTCCTCGTTCATCAGTGGCAAAGGCACTGGTGGACAAAAGGGTCGCCAATATTTTCGCTACCCCGGGTAAGATCCAAACAGCCCCTCCCAACAAATTCAAATCCCTCGTTCGCCGTGGAATTTTTCCATGTGTTGTTTTCATGGACTAGCAAGATGCCCGTGCATTTCATGGAACATCAAGATGCATTTTTTTACAAACTCCCGCATGCATGCAAGGGATAATTAATGTCCTCCTTTGTTAGTACCACGAGGCAAACACCATTAATATTGCATCGATTAGTGTTAGTGGCCTTGTATATCTGCAAATTGTAATTTTGATAGTGGCCCCTTGTATATAAAAATGGAGGGAGAAAGATGAGAGATAAGGTGAGGAGGAGTGGGGCGTGGTGGTGACTGATGGTCGGACTGGGCGGAGGCATGGGGATGGATGGCACATTATGTCTAGGTTTGTACCTCTCTCACACACACCGACGTAGGTGGGGGACGTGCACGAAGAGAAGAGGTGCACGTGCGGCACACGTACTCCCATCTCTTTCCCAACCACACCCGCGCGGGTACACGCTGGAGCTCATTTCTGTACGAAAAAGGCAGCCCACGTGGTAATTTGTCACGTGTACTGGTTGTCCACTTGGTGGAGGGAGGATCGTCTACCACGGGTGAACAAACAAATTGCGACTTGACGCGTTATGTTAAATTAAAAAAAGAGGCAAACCATGTGGGGCCTACCTTAGAGGCAAGGCTCTATACACTGGAGTACTTTTGATGTGTCCCGTCAACTCGCAGAACGAGGAGAAGCTTGCTTAGTACGCCGTCTCCCCCGCCCACGGGCGCGGTGGCTCGCAGGATGAGGTGAAGCTTGCTTACGAGTAGTAGTAGTAGTAGTAGTAGTAGTAGTAGTAGTAGTAGTAGTAGTAGTACTGTATGCCTTACGCCCGCTCCCTCGCCCACGTGCGCAGTGGCTCGCAGCACAAGGAGAAAATTTTACTACTCCCTCCGTTTACTCCTTGTCCCTACTACGTACTTTGGTTAGTACTCCCTCCATTTACTTATACAAGGCCACTATAAAAAAATACATTTTGCATCTATACAAGGCCACAAATAGTAATCGAGACAAAAGTTACTAATCCCTCCTTTCCAGTTTATGGCTCAATTTCAAAATCTCTCCAACCAAGGTAGACGGTGAGTGGTCGAATTAATTTCGTAGTTTGCACAAGTAATTAGTATGCTCATTTTTCTCAAGAAGTTATGTTTACCGAGGCATTAATTGGAACGAATGCATGAATGACCACTAAATTTCCATGAACTTGTACATGCATTGGTTAGTTTCCTCTTGACACTGCTTGCGTCGGGTGATCTAGCGCACCTCGAAATCCAACATGTAATGGTGCTACTACTAGTGTAGTAGAACTGAGACTTATCAAACGGAAAAATGAATGTTTTTTAGATGAGCCCTATAAACCCTAGTGGGTACGTACTCCGTAAAAACTGATTTTTCCAAAACTAAGTCACTCCCTTTCATGAATTCTCTAGTATACTCCTCCATCGATGCTCCCTTTCATGAATTCTGTACTTCCTGTCGCCGACATGTGGGACATATAGCAACCGGGTCGACGTGTCAAGCACCAAATAACAGTGCAGAACAGCAGGGGGACGCACCCCACTCGTACAGGCCCAGTAGTAGTAATGAGCAATGAGACATCAAATCACAATGCCGCACCTTCCCAGACGGACAAAGCAACCATTATTTCACACTTCGGTTCGCCATCATCTCAAACCACGTAGTATTGCTTCCGCCTCAAGAGGGACACACACATCGCGTTGGTACATCATGACACGTGGGACCGCATGACAGGCCATGCTCCCCCGCCGATCGCTCGGTAAAATCACCTCATTTTTACTATACTTCCTCCGCATCGGTTTACTACATGGCATGCACGTCGTTCTAGGTTGAGAATTTAACTGGCTATATATTTGATGAACAGTACTCTAGCCTTTTAAAAAATGTATACTTTTGTACAGTAGTACAATCGATGGATTGCGCCATGGAGCAAAAATTGAAATTAAAAAAAAGGTGGTACATATAGAGAGCGCTCGTCGCCAAATTATGCATATAGTACTATTAAAAAAGCTAGTACGTGCTTAATTGGGGTGCTAAATTCTATTAAAGAAATACTAGTAGTATGTACATACCGAAGAGTTAAAGTAACAAGAAGAAACATAACATAGTTCTGCTGGGGGCTCAGCACAACACACCCCTCAAATTAAACTAAGCACACCTGAAATTAAACTATGCAACTAATCCGGTAGACACTGCATTAGAAGTTTAGAACCACCATGAGCAACGACACTGCCACCTTACTCGGAGTCCTCGTCCACGTCCTCGACTTCGTCCTTGTCCCTCTTCCTCTTGGCCGATACTTCTTTGCTTGAACCGCACACTTGGCTATTTCTCTTCATCCAACCCTTGTAGATATTGAAACAAAGGTAGCCATCCATTGCAGCGTAGTGGATGTGGTCTATATCTAGTACATTCTGCTGCCATGCATGACGATGAAACGTGTAATGAGGTTTCTCCAGTTTACGCTACGAAGGATGAACCATGGCTCCTGCCAGGGTCAGCATTGAAGGCTGACGAGAGGGCACCAGCCGATTCTTCTGGAGGTCGAAGGGGTTGCCTACAACGAGGCCTATCCGACCCAGGCCTTCTTTGTCGTTCTTAAAGTCTACAGTAACGAATTTCACTGTTTGTCCTTGAGGAAGTTCTTAAAATCCTGGCACTCAACGTCGGCATGGCATATGTGGTAGACCAAGCAAACATTATGTACGCAAACCTGGATCACGGCGGGCTTCTTCCTCTCTTCATCCTTTAGATCCTTCTCTCATCCCAGGACTGTGGTGTACTCAACATCTAGCCCAGTGACCCACTCATCATCTGAGTTTTCGAACATGCGTCTGAAGCGAGAAAGGCATCCTTTCATCGTCGCGGAAGAACGGGTGTAGATGACGTCGAACTCATCGCTGGTGATGGTTCTAACCTTGTACTCACCGCCGATCGTGGAGATTTGGGACGCCATGGATTTGGGAGGAGGGTTAGGATTAGTGGAACTGCCGTAATGTGAATGGACGGGACGACTAGGAGCGAACCGCCGTAGTATTGATGGACGTGCAGGGACGAGTAGGAGCGAACTGCCAGCGTGCGAACGGCAGGGTAGTGGCTTTCCATTCTCCCATGATACGGGCTTCCGAGAGCCCTTGGATCTGAGAACGAACGGTTGCATGGCGTGATTCTAGACCTATGGGTGAATATCCTATCTTGGAGGGTTATTCTGCAAATTTTCAGCAACTTAGCATGCGACCGTTTGATCTCAAATCCAAGGGCTGCCAGCAGCCCGTATCATGGTCGCGCCTACCACGACCGTCGCGTCGCTCGCGCGGTCGCGCCCTTGGAGATTTAACACGGTGCGTTAGGCTATCTGATGTTGGCATGTCATACATAGTCATCACTTAGTCACTCATACTACAACAAGGTTGGCTATAAGTGTATTTTTTTACTCCTCTCTATCTCTTTCTTCGTACTCCCTCTGTCCCATAATATAAGAACGTTTTTGACACTAGTGTAGTGCCAAAAACGTTCTTATATTATGGGACACAGGAAGTACTAGTATTTATTGCATTTGCCAAGGAGTGACCTCTTCCAATAAAATGGTGTTGCTAAGTTTGCTTCATTTAATTTTCTATAGACTCAAAATTGTCTTTTCACCTAGGTACACGCGCTTAGCACCATTTCTTCCTTGGGTCACCAAACTAGTCTCTCTCTTCTTGATTAACTTGCCACATCATACTTTATGCCTATGTGGAAAGCTTAAGCACCTGTAGGAGCAAGTACAAGTAAGTACAATAGTGCGCTTTACATGGCATTTTTGCATATGTGGAGAAAAGAGAGGCAAGGAAAAAGTGGAGAAGTGGGCTCTCATGCAAGAGCCAGCCTCTACTACATGGTGGAGCATTGGGAGAGGCACCTGTATGGAGGTGGTCAGGAATCGGGAAACTCACGCCGGTCATAGCGCCGTAGTTAAAATGATAATGGCAAGTCAAATCACGGGGCCCCACCTGTCCAGCAGTAACTCGCTGTCAAATCACACACCCCTACGTTTGCAGCAGCCTACTGCCTCGTCTTCTCGCGTCTCTGTCGAACCGACTAGGCAGAACTGCCCCGCCTACCGTGCAGGAAAAGCCTCGCCCTCGACTTTTAAATACAACTACATCCGCTTAAGAATCCAATGATATACTTTTTGTGACATAGTAACTCATATTTAGTTAGTCAAATGGATGACCTAGAACTACGTGCAGGACCTATAAACCGAGACGCCTAAAAATAAAAAAACCAAGACAGAGAGGGTAGTTCAGCATGTATCTTTTTAGATCAATATAGTCGGGATTCACCAAGGAGCAAAACCAAGTGGTAGGCTGCTCCTGTCATGTTGGCGTAGCAACTCAAGCAGGGTCAGTCTGCACACGAAATGGTGACACACTTAACAGGACCCCTTTGGCCGACATGTGGCTCATCCACCGTCTTGTTCCACGTGCGATGCACCAAATTACAGTTCGGAGCAGTGGTTGGAATTGGAGGCACCCCGGTCGTAGCGTCGTAGTAGTAGAAAATGAGCGATGAGGGGTCAAATCACAAAGCCCCACCTTTCTCGCATTAAGCTGGATGGATGAAGCAACCATCATTTCACTCTAGAGCGCAAGAGCATAAAGAAAAGAGAAAACAATGATGCGTGCGGCAGCTACCTAGGGCACCCTAGGGTAGGGGTCTCCACTACAGATCCTTTTTTTATAAAGCGCCTCCACTACAAATCGGCTTCTCCCTCGTCTCTTGAAGAAAACCGATGATGAGTGCGGCGGTAGGGTTTGTAGGAGTACTACGGCGTGCGGGGCCACGTCGTAGTAAACGGGTTCGAGTCGACGCCTTAAATATGTGTGGGCCGCTTGGTTTTACGGGAACGAGGCAGCATTTTGGGTTCAGGGACCAGTGGAGATATAGTACGTTCAAAAAATTGTGGACGTAGGTTCGACCGAAAGGCAATGATGCATGGGCCCTGCATTTTGATATACCCGGGGCCGCGTGAAATTTGCTACTCTACTCAAAACTAGTAAGGTACACATGTATTGAACGCATGAGATTTTGAAACCAAATTATGAATAAATACACACTATAGCATGTAAAGCTTTGAGTCATATATGCATGATGTATATGTTCGTTTAGTTCTTATAGTTCATCTCATTCAAAATCAATTAGTTTTATAAAAAATTTAAGATTCATGGGGTTGTGCATTGTAAATCATAAAGTAAAAAACAAATAATGGCAATTCATTTAGAAAAAAATAATCAATTATGATACAAAAGATCCTAGAACAAAGGAGAAGTGCTTGTGTTTTGAGGTTTGTGCATTATGCTTAAGTTCAACCATGGAGTCTTCTAAATTGTACATGTGGCAGATTTGGTGGAATGTTGATGATATCCAACGACCAGTAGTGCTCGGATTTGCCTATCTCTGCACTGTCGGGTTAGCTTCATCCAACGACCATTTTTCAAAGTTATTGGCACACTATATAGTTCTTGTGCCATAGTTGCATGTTTTGGAAAAAAGCTACTAGTGGGTTGTACTATCTATTTAGGAATAGAAGATGTATACATGGAAGTTGTACGAAAAGAGATGACATGGAGCATCTCAATTCCTATGAGTAGGGATTGGAAAAGAGATGTCATTTGGTTCACATCATAGGAACTTTTCTATTGAATCTAGAGATGACATGTATCTCAATTCCTATGAGGAGGGATTAGGAAAGAGATGTAATTTGGTTCATATCATAGGAACTTTTCTATTAAATATACGCTAATGTTTATTTTCCTTTGAAATTAAGGGAGTATAGGAATCCATTCATATGAACCAAGTGGCTCTAAAGCTATAGAAATGATATCATGTTTATTTCCTTTGAAATGTGGAGTATATGAATCTATTCCTGAACCAATTGGCTCTAAAGGAAAAAAATCCTATAAAAATCAGATCATATAGAGTTCCTATGATATTCCTCGACACTAAAGGATGCTTGAAATTGCTGCGGGTGATACGATGGTCTTTCTTTGTAGACTCCTCACCCATCTTTATAGTTACCTCTCGAAGATGAATGAAATGCTATATACATGGTATTCTACATATGCAATTTGGTACACGAAAACTCGGTAAAAGTTTGCGAGGTTCGAATTTTCAATAAAGCTATATGCACTGCATTTCGGAATGGAGGGAGCATACGGTAGTTGCTAACACTCACGTGGAAGATTTGTGTGTAGGAGGAGTGGCTGTTCTATTAAATGACATGGCAAAACTGACGCTGTCGGATGCCGATCTAACGGTTCTTACGGCGTTCGTCAGGAAAAGGCTTGTGGCGAATGTTTGTCGGATAATGATTTACGGACACATGCATTGCATTGATACGTGCCCCCCTCTCTCTCACGCACACGCACCCTCACGAGTCACGAATCTCCCGAGTCCTCTCGCAGACTCGCACATCGCACCCACCGTCTATCTGCAGGTAGACGTCACGAACATATGTGCTCTTCACACCCTACCCTTAGAACTTCTAAAAAACAAAAGACGGTGCGCACATTTTATTTTAGCTCACACGTCACACACTTATACTATTACTCTTGCGGCGAACGTTCTTTGGGCATAGTATATTGTACTCTCACGAAGAGAAGCAGTGCACGCACGCACTAGTTCTCTCACACCCACTCGCGGGTACACGTAGGAGCGCATTTTTTTGAAGCTGGTACAACAAAATCACTCCACTATATATAAAATCAGGAGCCTTAGCACTTGCTTTACTAGGGTTCCTCTCGTTCACTCTCTCATGCTCTCCAGATCTAAGCAACACATAGGTGGCCACACCCTCTCTCAGCTCAAGGCTGGTCACAAATCCGGCCGGACAACCTCGACCAGGGCAGGGGTGTAGGTGCATCGTTCACACTGTCGTTGGCGGCGAGGGAGGAGACCAAGGGCTGCCCGCGCGTCCCGATCGGCGGCCGTGCCATTCTCTCTGAGAGAGCGCTGGCTCAGGAGGGCCTTCGACCTCTTCTTCCTCCCTGCGGTATTGTGGCCAAGATGCAGCCTCCCGACACCGTCTTTGCCACATGCCGACGACCCTCAGGTATATATTCCTTCGAAACCTGCCTTGCTCTACTGCCCTAGATCCCTTCGTGTGGATCCTTTTCTACTTCCGTCCGCTGTTCCAAAGCCACCTAGACTTCTACTATTATTAGATGTAAAGCTAGTTCATAAAGTCGACTCAAAGCATTGGTTCAAACAGGGAATAAAGTGGGAAAGCTGTAGCATGAATCTAGGACTTGGTTCTAAGAGGAAACGAGGGAAAGTAGTAATATCTGTCACTGTTTAAATAATCGTATTTCGTATTTGCGCAAACAGGGATGTCTGTCTCCATATTGTTTCGGGATGTCTGTCTCTGTATCGTTTCTATCCGTGCAATCCAAAGCACACACCTCAGGTTTAGTACAACTGTGCAAAATGAGATGGCTATCCCTCATTGCCATCGTCTAACCTCCCGTCTTCAAGGTAACCCTACATTGGTAGTAACTAAGGTAGAATGACCAACGCAATCTAAAAGAAGCTGATTCGTACGTTTTACTTCCTGTTGCAGTGCAGGGACGAGCAAAAACAACTGCATCCTAGTACGGAATGCACTTTCTACCAGTTCGTCCATGGACCGAGGACTAGCTGGCACGGCTGCACGGCGGTTTTTTGGACAGGTGCGCGGACAAGAGGCATTGTGGTCTGCTTATTTCTGCAAATAGCGGTGCTTAAATTTAGTGAAATGCACAAGCATTTTAGCTGGTCAGTACACTGCATGGTTCAGTTTAGCATTCCAGCTGAGACCATAATTATAATTGGTTATTCTGGAATGAGAGAACCTAACCCTGGATGGTGGCAACAAGAAAAAACCAGAGTGAACTCCAGGAAATTTAAGCCTGCTGGGAGGCCCTTTGCTCAGAGAAGCCTTGCTTGCTTTTTCCTGATTTGTAAACCTTCTCACAACTTTGTCTTTTGCTGTGAACTAGTATATGTTTGTTATGTTCTATGAATCATTGAGATGTATAAAATTGCTTAACTTATGCTTTTCAAGTTTTTTATAAAGACGAGTTTAATGTGAGTGTTCCACATGAGCGCTGGAGTAGCGTGTGAACGTTTGGAATTTATTACATTGTGGCCTCAATTAACTGCATGAACCACTGTAACAAGATACATAGTTGCTTATATGTCGGACAACAGATTGTTGATTGTTAGTTGGTCGATAGCCTAGTGTTGAAGCGAGCTGAGCCAATGTGCCGTGTTTTGCACAACTGCTTACAAGTGGGGTAGCACCAACAGTGTTTACAAGTACTTATGTATACGTCGGCGCACGGTTCTCGAACGAGTGCTCTATTTCATCAAAACACACACTGCTCGTATGATAAACCGTGACTACTTATGTCTTACCATGCCATATTCATGAAAAAACTAGTGAGGATGCATCTGTTTCGGCAACAATTACGATGGTTCTCACATGATTCACGGGCACACAAAAGTAGCAGCAGTTCCCATAGACGGATTCAAACAGAGTACTAGCCCCAGAGGGGTCGATAACAGGAAAGGTTCGGATAATTAGACACAATCCAAACTATTATTAAACACTAGCTGGGGCAACTATTTCATGCCTCGATCTAATTTGGGCCGGACACAAGACGGACCTTGCCATGAACATCATCGAGGACGTCCCGCAGCAGCTCAATCCTGTGAACCTTCATGAAGACAACCTTGTGGCCTTGCCACTGATAAACTTGTTTGTGGAGGCCTGCCACGTCATCTTCATGGGTAAGCTTGGCAAGAATAGTATGCCTCACAAACGAAGGAGTAGCTTTGAACTTCTTGTGCTTCAGTACACCTTGGACAACATGCCTGACAACAATGAGGCTGGAATACAACTCTTCATTGGTATAACCGCAAATGGCTTCCAGGATCCAACAGCCTAAGAACTCTGTTTTCCCAGTGCGTATATTTAGGTCGTCCGCCTCATAGCGAGTGACAAATACAACAACACAATCCTTGTCTGCATCAAGGCTCTAATTGAAACAGAAACAAATTCTGAATTACTTTTCAGTATAAGAAACACAAGTTATTTAAACCACTATGTATAGCATGGCATCAAAGCTAATAAAATTTTGCATTATTAATCACCACATACTTCCTTTTCTAAAAAAAATCACCACATACTTAGATGAAAAACCACAATCGAGATCGGCAAAGAAGGAAATCACCTTGGGCAGCCCAGCGGGGGGGGGGGGGGACATCCTTGAAGGGGGAAAACTGCTCCTGCAGTGCCACGGGGGCTGTAACCTCAAACGGGGCGTTGACCATCTCAGTAGTGGCCGTGAGCGTATCTGGGGTCGGCTCGGTGGTTGCCTCCATCTTCTTGGAGCTCTCTGTCTCGTGGGGATCAGCCTCCCACGTCTGCTCCAATATTGGCAGATCTTTGCCTGGTTCTCCTTGGTCCATCATGAAACTGACAAATACTAGGAGACCACTGAAAGGAAAACACAATCGCAATGACAATGAAACAAAAAATAGAGTGATGATCGGTTACTGCTTTGCAAAAGTTCTTTTTTTTTCTCTGAACGGAAATATACCAACATCATGGATCCGCTTACCTTCCCTTCGTTCGGAGAGAAGAACAGTGGCAGATGCGAGTGTTGACTTTCTTGAAGACGGTGAGGGAGAAGGGGATTCAGCAAAGAGTGAAATGATGGTTGCTTCATCCATCAAACTTAGACTACGGGGAGGTGGGGTTTTGTGATACGATGGCTCGTTACTGCCGCGCTACGACCAGGGTGACTCTCCGCCTGCATACTGCCTTCTAATTTGGTGGATAGCATTTGGGCCCGCGCGCTGCATGGCCCGCATGTCGATGAACAAAAGTATAATGGCATTCAGTAGAGGAAGACGTTTCAATGACCTAGGAGGAGCCAGAAGCGGTATAGTGTCTCCACTGTACTAGTAGTAATTGTTTTTCTAGGTAGCTGTAGAGTGTCTCCACTGTACTAGTAGTAATTGTTTCTCTGGGCCCAAGACAAAACAGCCCATCCACACTAGTAAATAGTAAAATCAATTTAAAAGCCCATATATTTACTGAATGAGAGGCGCTACCCACACCCAGCACACCGCCCCCCCCAAAAACCTGGGTGCTCTTCTTCCTCCTCGCTCCCACCCACCTCACGTTAGCTCGCTCCACTCATACCCCCAAATTCCTCACCTCACTCCTACAGAAAACCCTAGCTCCCCTTCTTCCTCAATCCTACAGAAAACCCCCCAGCTCCCCTTCTTCTTCACTCTCACTACAACTAGGCTCATCATTCATTACTCTGCTCAAATCCGTGAGCGTGACGCGACGCCCTCGAGCAAAATGGAGTCAGCTGACCCCAGCGCCACGAAGATGAGGCTCCCGCCAGCGGCGACGCCTGTTGTAGATCCCGCACCCGGCAGCGCGGGGAGAAGCGGCAACCCCGCCCCCACCGGATCCCAGGATCCCATAGAATATCGGGTGGACCGCATCAGCGATCTCCCGGACGCCGTCCTTGGGGATATCATCTCGCTTCTCCCCACCAAGGATTGCTGCCGCACCCAAGTCCTCTCAATTCGGTGGCGCCCTCTATGGCGTGCCATGCCCCTTAATCTCGACTGTCGTCAGCTATCTCTCTTCAATGTTTTTGAAATCTCCAGAGCCATCATCTCCTCCCACCAGGGCTCCGTTCAAAGCCTCTGCATCCCGTCATGCTACTTGAGCAAGCATACCATACCCTGCATGGTGGACGCCTGGCTGAAATCCCCTGAATTCACAGAACTACAGTTGCTTGAGTTCTACTATTCCCCTGGAAATCACATACCACATACCGAACGCCATGAACTTGTGCCCTCAGCACCGATGTCCATCTCGCGGTATTCGTCCTCTCTCCACACCGCCACCTTTGCACTGTGCTACCTACCAGACAATCTGGTACTAAACCTTTGACTCCCATTTCTCAAGAAACTTTCACTTGTGCGGGTTCGTATATTGGAGGCCTCATTGCACAACATCATCCACTCCAGTTGCCCTGCGCTGGAGTGCTTGGTGCTTGTTTTCATAGTTAGAATCAGTTGTCTCCAAATAAAGTCGCCTAACCTTGTAAGAATTGGAATTTCTTTTGACGGAAGGCAGCTCATCATCCAAGATGCCCCTTCACTTCAAAGGTTGATCCTTGATTCTAGTTATTCACCGTTGCAAATAACCGTCCTCTCTGCGCCTAAACTGGAGACCTTGGGTGTAATACATGATCTCTGTGCTCATTTCAATATGGTGTTTGGCTCCACAGTTCTTCAGGTACTTTATATTATCATCTACACTTGTAACCATAAGCTGCATTTTAAATTTCTGCGCATAATTTATATATCATCTTGGAGTACACAATTTGTACTAATATTATGTTCTATGCTCAATGAAGAGTTTCTCCATGGATGGCCTATCAATGGTGCTGGATTCTGTCAAGATCTTATATATCCAAATGAATAGTTTTGATCTGAACAAGATTATTGGCTTGCTGCAATGCTTTCCATGTCTGGAGAAGTTGTATATAAAGGTGATAATTTCACGCACAATGGAAGCCCGCATATAGTGTACTAGAATTAACCGTTCAGCTGTTCCTCTTTCGACACTCTTCTTTTAGACCTTAAATGTTTTCAATCTTCCTGTCTATTTAGGCAACAGGACGGGGTAAGAAAGTTATAACCAATCGGTGGATTCGTAAGCATCGGGATTTTCTCACTTGTCATGAGATTCGATTGAAGACAATAACGCTAGAACGATATGTAGCCAACCATGCAAACACAAGATCTGTCACATTCTTCCTGCTGAATGCGAGGTTACTATTGTCCATCAGGCTTAAGTTTATCAGCAGCATGGTTTTGATGGATGGGTATGTCGAAGAGCAAAAAAAGGAGTTTCAGGTGGGCAAAAGAGCTTCTGAATGTGTCGGGCTTCTATTTACAACATATTGTGGTCATAATCCAGTAATTTTACGACCCAGGATGTTCATTCTATGGACCTGATCGATCCGTTTGACTGTGACTGCCAAAACAGTGCTGGAGTTAGATGTTGTTAACCTTTTCAATCTATTTTTTTGTAAACCTGATGAACAATTAAACCTCGTGCTTTTGTACAGTTTGTAAGCTGGAGTTAGATGTTCCTGCCCTTTTCAACTCGGCTGTGACTGTCATATTTTCTTTGAAACAAGGCAAATGGCTTGCCATTCATTTAATTTAGAGTAAAATATTGTAACAAATCCCAACCAAGGGAAATAACATCACTCTCGCCGGCTACTTGAGCTCACTGTGCATTACAGAAGCCAAGTGATTAGCCCCCACCAGCACCCACAAACTTATTTCGAACTAGCACGTCAAATGGGCTGTAAATTTTCATAGGAAAGGCTGCATGACCGTGACAGATTTGGATTCTGACATTTGGGGCCCACGAGGAAATAGCCTATCCAAGGTGGTGTCGACTTACTAGCTAGTCAACAGACGATTCTGCCTACCAGCCATTGGATTGACATCCAACATCTGTCGTGTATCTTCTATCTCTTGTCTTCTTCTTCCTCCAGCCGCCCAAACCAAACCACCCCGTCGGCTCCGCCTGCTCCCGCCTCCCATGGCTGGCTGTGCCTCCGCCGCCCTACCGTACGTACCCTCCAACGTTGGCTAGTCCCTCCCTCTATTCCCCCACACGTCCTGTTATTTGTCACGACCGGGTTTTCCGGGTATAAATTTCCAGAAAAGACCGTCGTGCTCATCAGCCCCAGGATTACTGTTAGCTGATGAGGCTCCAACTTGATACAGAAATCTCAAGCAAAATACAAATTATGTAGTACAAGACCATTCTGGCCTGTGAGTACAACAATTGGGTTTCTAGTGGTCGATGGCGGAAGCGGTTTGTGAGACATCAGTGTCTATGGGACTCCATTTCCCACAGGAACAGCTGACCAGGTTAACTCCTATCTTTGCGAGGCTGCTATCACCGTTGCTTAGTTCTCGAGACTGTCAATCGCCACGCTCCTCTCCAAGCAAGCAATCTGGCCAAGACAATAGCCAGGGACAAGCCAGTGAGTACTTTGAATGTACTCGCAAACATTAAGAACCCAGGTATAATATAATTGATAATCATGCACGGAAAAATTTTATGATCACATCGTCAGTCATAAATAAAATATCTTTTATGCATGCAAGCAGGTTATTATCATGCAACGTGAATAAGCAGTAATAGAGAGGGAAATGAAATGCCGCAGTCGGGCGTCTGGGCGACACCACATAAAGGGCTTTAAAAGAAATGCCACAGTCGGGCGTCTGGGCGACACCACATAAAGGGCTTTAAAAGAAATGCCACAGTCGGGCGTCTGAGCGACACCACATAAAGGGCTTACAAGATAAATAATCACAATGAATATCCAGGAGGTAGAACCGTCCCAGGGATACTCAATAATACAAATAATGCAACGGGTTAGTCCATCACAAGATAATAATCATAATCTTCACAAGTCACAAGTCATGGTCCAAAGTTCTGGTTTAACAATCTCTCCTCCGAAGACCGACACTAAGACCAACACTTGACCCATCCCAGACTGTAATCCTTAACCATGGACACGGCTATTCGAATAGATTGTAATCTCTGCAGAGGGTGTAGTCTTTACCCACGAGTAACGGATTCCTTTAGTCCATCGGGACTAATTCCGTTTACGGTCTTTTAGTTGAAAACACGCCTAACTTGCACACACCAGCTTAACTCATCGGTGTCTGGAATCACCCACGACACTTGTTAAGCAAAACTCCTAAGTGGGGAGGCTACAACCTCGCGTAGCATGGGATCAAATTTATATCGCGCGCTCTAAGGGGTGGCCTCCCCTCTCGGTCCCAACCGGAAACACCCATGCCCCCGGACCAGGTGGCATGCCTACCGGCTACAACCGATATCTTCCACCATGGCCTCTCTGTACGGTGTGTGCTTGAAAGGGGTTGACGACTTACTGAACCATACCCTACCTGCGGCAGGGACAAGTGGTAGTACATAGCAAGTATGGGGGTTACTGGAAACAAGACTCGGTCTACGGTCGACTCAGGAGGTTTATAAGTTCCCTGCATGACATGTATATCAAATATATTTCAACCCGAAGAAATCACCACTCAATGTACCTTACCATGCCATACCGGACATAACCGTCCCGACGGGGACCGGCGACAAGCTCACGCCTACCCAAGGCCGAGGCTTTCCCGGATTCCTTTCCGGCATGCATGCAAGGCACATGAGGATGATTACCATCACAATAATATTCATTTCCAACAGTAAGGAAATCACTGATATGCTTCCATGCAAATGATCATGTCACATGAAATAACAAGTCTTCTAAAATAAGGTGGTGTTATAAACGTGTCAAATAACACACCAAAAACATTATGCCAGATTTCAGAATGCTTGCCTTTAATGGTGTGGAGAGGTGGGGGTGCTCTCCAAATTTTTTGAAAGTTTCTTCTCTCTCCAAAATCCTATTTTGAAATATATTTGAATTAACACACATTTCAAAAACAGTACAAAAAAGTTGTTTGGAAAATTTTCAAATAAATCTTAAAATAAACAAGACAATATTTGAGAGATGTGGGACAAAGAATTAATTCATTTGGAGTTATATTTAAAAAGTTATAGGCAGTCAAAGTTGTGGTCAAAATCTGTTTTTAATAAAATCAGGAAAAAGAAAACGTTTCAGAGAGGAATACGCTTTCGGAGCGGGGGAAACGTACTGGGCGGATTACGCCTTCACTTAAACACGTGGACGGCTCGGTGAGACACTGACAGTGGGTCCAGGAAGTCCCACTAGTCAGGTTTGACTAGTCTCTCTTTCCCCCTCCTTCCCCTGTCCCGAGCGGAGGCGGAGCTCAGGCGATCGTCGCCTGCGACTGGCAGCTCTTCACGGGGCCCCGAGGGCGGGGATGGATGCGCCACTCTAGTGCGGTCCTCCCGGTGGTTGCCAGGCCGGTGGGGACGGAGGGAGCTGCCGGCGGCGAGCTTCGCGGCGGAGGAGGCTTCGGGGGCGGAGTGAAAATTCTCCCGCAGTGAGCCCCGATCGAAATCGAGTAGTGGGAATGGTTCACGGGAGGATGAGGAAGCTCTTGGTGGAGAGAACAGAGAGGGGGAGGCCCTGGTGGTGCCGAATTGGCCAGGGCAGTGGTGGCGGCTGCAGTTGCCGGAGGTGGGGAAGAAGACCTCCCCCGGGTCGATTGGCTGCCATGGGAGAACTAGGGGAGCATTCTAAGGTTGCCTGTGTGCTCGGGGAAGCTCGGGGGCCTCCTTTTATAGCTCGTCGAGGTCGGTTCCGCGGCGGCCGGATAAGAACGACGGCGGACCGCCTTCCTGTAGTGGCAGGGTATCGTGGCGAGGCTGGGGATGGCAGCAGGAGCTAGCGGACGAGCGGCTACTGCTCCAAGGGCAAGCTGGCGAGCGGAGGAAGGTTCGGCGGCGCCGACATGAGCAGAGGCTGTCGGGCGGCTGCGGCGGCTAGCTCTTGGCCTGCCGGACGTGGCGAGGGGCGGCTTGGCGCGTAGCGGTGAGGAGGGGAGCGCGTGGCGTGGTGCTGCAGAGCGGGCCAAAGCCGTGGGGGCCAGCGTGTCGGCTCGACGCACGTGCGTGCCAAACGCATGCTCTGCTCGCGCTCCGGGCGTGCACGGGGCGTGCTCGACGTAATGCCAGAGCATGCTAGAGGTCGCGGTTGAGGCTGGGAAGAAACAAGACTAGGTTAGGGTTAGATAGAGGGTGAATGGGCATGGTGGTTGGGTCAGGTGGCCAAGTTCACAATGTAAACTTGAATCCATGCCAAATCTGGCTATGCACTCAGGGTGTTTGACAAAATGCTAAGGGCACTTAGGCAGGTCTTGGAGTGGCCAAAAACTCCAGATGTAAGTATCTTTAGATGTACAAGAGGGTGGTGAGGTTATTTGGCCAAAAGCAGAAACTTGTTAGTGCAAGTTTTGCAAAACTTCAATTCTGGACAGGAAATAAATGACATTATTTCATGAACCAAAAATAATCCAATGGGTGCATGCTCCTGGACTTAGGGGTTTGGTAGGGCTGTCTACAAGTGGGAGAAAGCACAAGATTATTGGAGCAAAATTAAATAGGGTTGTAGTAGAAATCACAAGGTTGGACCAGAATGAAAATGAGGTTGATTCACTCAAAATTTTCAAATAACATCACTGGGTTTTTGCATAAAGTTGAATCATATGCTACTACCAACATCCCATAATTTTGGTGGAGGCTAGAAAGAATTATTTAAATGGGTTGTAGTGCAAATTGCACTCTGGACCAGAGAAGAAAAATTGAGTGTAGAGCTCAAAATATAACATGGATAAAAGATATTTTTGTACAAAAGTGATTTAAAAACATCACATGACATCTCCAAATTTTGGTTGAAATTTTAAGTGAATTTATCAAATGGTTGTAGTTCAAATATGGCCATATAACCTTGAAAAACCATTTTTCAAGAAAATAAAGATCAAGCAATTTAATTATTTAATTAGTTATATTAAATAAGGGAAAATTTCTCTTGAGAGATTAAATATGTCCAATGACATATTTGAAAAGTTTTCTCTTTGGGAAAAACTCATCATAACAGGGAAGGGAATGATTTAAAAATCAAAATGGAGCTCAGAAATTCAAAGTTTTAATTCCTGGCAAAATTTTTAATTCATTAAAACAATGCCAAAATTTTGGGGTGTCACAGCACTACCCCCTTAAGAAAAATCTCGTCCTTGAGATTTGTTAAAAGCTGTGTTAAGAAAATATTACGCAATAAAGATGTGGCTATAGTGAGAGGGCAATAAGTGGTGAAAAACCATAGTGTGAATACTGGTGCTGCGTGGAAAAGTGTACGGTTCGGGACAAAATCGTGAGATTTCTACGCTGGATATAAATTTAGAATAACTTCTAAATTTAAATATACGCTGGTCGTACCCGAGAGCACAGTGCTCCTCTGGCTAATAGGTGGACCCGGGGTCCACTGTCAGTCTCTTCTTCTCCCTCTGGATCTCTTTTCTTCCTCTCTCCCGCGCGCTTTCTCCACCGGCGACGCCTAGCGCGTAGGGCATCTGGGCCGTACTGCGGTAGTGCGCGGCGTGCTAGCTGCCGGTGCAGCGTGCACTCACTTCGCGGGCCAGCGCGCTGTCGGCACTGCTCGCAGATTCGACTCCGAACACCGGCGATTGGCGACGAGCGGTGTTGGTGGATTTCGCCCACCGTACACCGAGCTCGAGCTATAAAACGGCCGGGGTGCCTATCTCTTCTTCCTCACACCTGGCCTCACTTCTCCTTCTCCTTCTTTCTCCATTACTGCTTACAGAAGCTCGGGTGAGGCTCTAATGGCGGAGGCGATGCCGGACTGGTTTGCGATCCTGATATTTGGAGGGCTGGCGACACTACTGGGGCTCGCTGTGCTCCTGTGCGCGATGATCCTCGACGATCGTCGCGACGCTGCTGCTCGGGTGTTGGCTCTCCGAGGTGGTGGTGATCATGAGGAGTAGATGGGGTGTGCCGGGTGCTAACTGTTGTTAGGGGGTGATTAGCTGGATGCAACACTGTTGCAAAGTTTTGCAAATAGTGTATGTGTCCGAATGATTATGGTTGTGAGTCTGCTGCGTGGTGCTATGTGAAATTAATAAATCCACGCCGTGAGAAAGTGCAGACGTAGCAACTCAGGGAAAAGAAATCTTACTCCAGAATTTTGCGAGGGAAAAACAGTTAATTTAAAGGAGCATAAACCACAACAAAAACTACGCACATTAGTAGAAGCCAATTAATTGACTTGCCGTACAAACTCAGGGTATCACGCATAAGTCACACACATAAACAAATGTCGCAATAATGGATACCGCAGCGACGTCTAAAATGGAAACGGAAACTGGACGGGGTCCCTAGAAAATGTTTCTGGTACTGGGATACACTCCTCTTCTATCGGGGGAAGTGGTTTGACCAGTCGATGCACGTGTCTCTCCTAGTCGGGCCTTAGTGCTCTGCCGATGGAGATCTGAGGATTTAAATCTGCGAGGCTCTGGAGATAACCCATCACACATTGGGTTAAACGCTCTTGAGCGATGACGTACTGGACAAGGTTGGCCAGGACTGGGTCTCTCTCAATGCGTCCACCGGGAAAAGATGTCACTCCTCCGGGCGCTGCACGGCTCGGAAAGTAATAATACCCTCGTTCGCTGGCATAGGGTACCGCGAATCGAAGGCGAGCAAGCGCTTCGTATGCAACAGCTTCTATGGCCATATGTGGGGTTGGCATAGATTTCCCCACGAAGGAGACCTCTGTTGGGTCTTGGTTTGAGTTTACGGGAGGGATGTGCACTGCTGCCCAATATCTTGAGGTGGAAGAGGTAATTCTCGATTTGAACAGCTCGTACTGGGTTGGCTGGGTAGCGCCCATGGTACTGCAGGTAAAATCCCGCAATATCTTGACAAAACTACCTGGGGTTGCATCTGGGGTTCTCAGATGAATGCTAGGGCTCGGCATGGCAAGAAATGGTTGTGAGGGTGGTGCACAAGGTGAGAGGTGCTTGGCAAGGTCACGCGGTGGCCTTTTATAGCACCGGAGCTGGGTCATTTTTACCGTGGTGAATGGTAAAGAAAATTTTAGCTCTGTCCCAAGGGTCGGGGTCAAGCCACAGATTCACACATTTCACTATAGTGATGTGTTACTGTGGGGTTGACGGGGTGGTCTTTGGTAACTGTGTCCGGGATAGAAATCTTATACTGCATACTGGCGTATCCAGGCAAGGCTACTATTAAAAAAAAGAGGCACGACAACAGGCGGCATAAAAATACAAGACCACACGATTACAAAGCGAGGGTACACTGGAACTTGATACGACTCGGGTGACTTAGTCTACCTCGTTTACATCCAAGCGGGCGTGCCTTGAGGCTCCTCCACGGGTCTCGTCGTCGGAATTAGCTGGAGTGGGTTGAGGGGCTGCAGGCTCGGGGTAGCGATGAGGACCATCTCGGGGATTGTTGGCCACAATCCCGTTGGAGTGTGCTCCCAATATGCGACGAAGCACTTCTGGGGTTATCGCAGCACCTTGGCCGATGGCTGGGGCAGATCTCAGAGACTCGATCGGGTGTCCAAACAGCACGACTGGGTTGTCGGCGTTGGGCTCGTTTTCTTCTCTCGTCGGGGCTCGACGAACCAGCTCTCCACGAGCTGCGATTAGGTCAATAGTGATTTGATCACACAGTTCCTCTAGTGCACTTACATAGCGCACTAGGTGCAACAATGCAGGATCCGTCTCGTGATCTCCGTTGGCAACTTGGGGTGGTCTACCATACCCTTCATGTCTGGGGTAGTAGTGGAACGAGCGACAGTTAACTCTGGGCGACAAGTGCCGGAGATGAACTATAGCCTCTCGAGCAGCTAGTTGGATGGCTTGAAGCTCAAAGGAAGTTGTCCTTCCGGTGAACCTGTAGGGGCGCTCGGGCTCTAGACCCCTACCATAAATGTGCACAATGGCCCAGAATTGACGGCTCTCACCGCTCATGGGTCCTTGGTACACAACATATTCTGGGGGCTCTTCTAACGCATAGGCACGACGGGTGAGGTTTGCGAGTATGGTCACAAAACCTCCAAGGTTGGTTGCTGTGGTCTCGTTGTGCACGACAGGGCCAGGCATTGTGGCTTGGTTTGGGGTAGAGGCTGTGCTGTGCTGTGTTGGGGCTAGCGTGCCCCTTTTTATAGGAAAAAGGGGACGGAGTCTTCCTTCGCACGCTTGCGAGAAAGGACTATTTAGGGGCCGGTCACTGGCGCATGAGTGACAGGTTAGGTTGATAGGTTGGGCACCGACTGCCAAAAAGGTGTTGGGTCAATGTGTGGCTATCTTGTACAAGAAGCTTGGCTGGGGTTTGGTTATGGTCTGGTGGGTTGGTTTACCTAGGTTTATTGACCTGGCTAAGATAGGATTAGCCAATGGTCAGCCTGGCTCTGATACCAAGTCTGTCATGACCGGGTTTTCTGGGTATAAATTTCCAGAAAAGACCGTCGTGCTCATCAGCCCCAGGATTACTGTTAGTTGATGAGGCTCCAACTTGATACAGAAATCTCAAGCAAAATACAAAATATGTAGTACAAGACCATTCTGGCCTGCGAGTACAACAATTGGGTTTCTAGTGGTCGATGGCGGAAGCGGTTTGTGAGACATCAGTGTCTATGGGACTCCATTTCCCACAGGAACAGCTGACCAGGTTAACTCCTATCTTTGCGAGGCTTCTATCACCGTTGCTTAGTTCTCGAGACTGTCAATCGCCACGCTCCTCTCCAAGCAAGAAATCTGGCCAAGACAATAGCCAGGGACAAGCCAGTGAGTACTTTGAATGTACTCGCAAACATTAAGAACCCAGGTATAATATAATTGATAATCATGCACGGAAAAATTTTATGATCACATCGTCAGTCATAAATAAAATATCTTTTATGCATGCAAGCAGGTTATTATCATGCAACGTGAATAAGCAGTAATAGAGAGGGAAATAAAATGCCGCAGTCGGGCGTCTGAGCGACACCACATAAAGGGCTTTAAAAGAAATGCCACAGTCGGGCGTCTAAGCGACACCACATAAAGGGCTTTAAAAGAAATGCCACAGTCGGGCGTCTGGGCGACACCACATAAAGGGCTTTAAAAGAAATGCCACAGTCGGGCGTCTGAGCGACACCACATAAAGGGCTTACAAGATAAATAATCACAATGAATATCCAGGAGGTAGAACCGTCCCAGGGATACTCAATAATACAAATAATGCAACGGGTTAGTCCATCACAAGATAATAATCATAATCTTCACAAGTCACAAGTCATGGTCCAAGTTCTGGTTTTAACAATCTCTCCTCCGAAGACCGACACTAAGACCAACACTTGACCCATCCCAGACTGTAATCCTTAACCATGGACACGGCTATTCGAATAGGTTTAATCTCTGCAGAGGGTGTACTCTTTACCCACGAGTAACGGATTCCTTTAGTCCATCGGGACTAATTCCGTCTACGGTCTTTTAGTTGAAAACACGCCTAACTTGCACACACCAGCTTAACTCATCGGTGTCTGGAATCACCCACGACACTTGTTAAGCAAAACTCTAAGTGGGGAGGCTACAACCTCGCGTAGCATGGGATCAAATTTATATCGCGCGCTCTAAGGGGTGGCCTCCCCTCTCGGTCTCAACCGGAAACACCCATGCCCCCGGACCGGGTGGCATGCCTACCGGCTACAACCGATATCTTCCACCATGGCCTCTCTGTACGGTGTGTGCTTGAAAGGGGTTGATGACTTACTGAACCATACCCTACCTGAGGCAGGGACAAGTGGTAGTACATAGCAAGTATGGGGGTTACTGGAAACAAGACTCGGTCTACGGTCGACTCAGGAGGTTTATAAGTTCCCTGCATGACATGTATATCAAATATATTTCAACCGAAGAAATCACCACTCAATGTACCTTACCATGCCATACCGGACATAACCGTCCCGACGGGGACCGGCGACAAGCTCACGCCTACCCAAGGCCGAGGCTTTCCCGGATTCCTTTCCGGCATGCATGCAAGGCACATGAGGATGATTACCATCACAATAATATTCATTTCCAACAGTAAGGAAATCACTGATATGCTTCCATGCAAATGATCATGTCACATGAAATAACAAGTCTTCTGAAATAAGGTGGTGTTATAAACGTGTCAAATAACACACCAAAAACATTATGCCAGGGTTCAGAATGCTTGCCTTTAATGGTGTGGAGAGGTGGGGGTGCTCTCCAAATTTTTTGAAAGTTTCTTCTCTCTCCAAAATCCTATTTTGAAATATATTTGAATTAACACACATTTCAAAAACAGTACAAAAAAGTTGTTTGGAAAATTTTCAAATAAATCTTAAAATAAACTAGACAATATTTGAGAGATGTGGGAAAAAGAATTAATTCATTTGGAGTTATATTTAAAAAGTTATAGGCAGTCAAAGTTGTGGTCAAAATCTGTTTTTAATAAAATCAGGAAAAAGAAAACGTTTCAGAGAGGAATACGCTTTCGGAGTGGGGGAAACGTACTGGGCGGATTACGCCTTCACTTAAACACGTGGACGGCGCGGTGAGACACTGACAGTGGGTCCAGGAAGTCCCACTAGTCAGGTTTGACTAGTTTCTCTTTCCCCCTCCTTCCCCTGTCCCGAGCGGAGGCGGAGCTCAGGCGATCGTCGCCGGCGACTGGCAGCTCTTCGCGGGGTCCCGAGGGCGGGGATGGATGCGCCACTCCAGTGCGGTCCTCCCGGTGGTTGCCAGGCCGGTGGGGACGGAGGGAGCTGCCGGCGGCGAGCTTCGCGGCGGAGGAGGCTTCGGGGGCGGAGTGAAAATTCTCCCGCAGTGAGCCCTGATCGAAATCAAGTAGTGGGAATGGTTCACGGGAGGATGAGGAAGCTCTTGGTGGAGAGAACGGAGAGGGGGAGGCCCTGGTGGTGCCGAATTGGCCAGGGTAGTGGTGGCGGCTGCAGTTGCTGGAGGTGGGGAAGAAGACCTCCCCCGGGTCGATTGGCTGCCATGGGAGAACTAGGGGAGCATTCTAAGGTTGCCTGTGTGCTCGGGGAAGCTCGGGGGCCTCCTTTTATAGCTCGACAAGGTCGGTTCCGCGGCGGCCGGATAAGAACGACGGCGGACCGCCTTCCTGTAGTGGCAGGGTATCGTGGCGAGGCTGGGGATGGCGGCAGGAGCTAGCGGACGAGCGGCTACTGCTCCTAGGGCAAGCTGGCGAGCGGAGGAAGGTTCGGCGGCGCCGACATGAGCAGAGGCTGTCGAGCGGCTGCGGCGGCTAGCTCTTGGCCTGCCGGGCGTGGCGAGGGGCGGCTTGGCACGTAGCGGTGAGGAGGGGAGCGCGTGGCGTGGTGCTGCAGAGCGGGCCAAAGCTGTGGGGGCCAGCGTGTCGGCTCGGCGCACGTGCGTGCCAAACGCACGCTCTGCTCGCGCTCCGGGCGTGCACGGGACGTGCTCGACATAATGCCAGAGCATGCTAGAGGTCGCGGTTGAGGCTGGGAAGAAACAGGACTAGGTTAGGGTTAGATAGAGGGTGAATGGGCATGGTGGTTGGGTCATGTGGCCAAGTTCACAATGTAAACTTGAATCCATGCCAAATCTGGCTATGCACTCAGGGTGTTTGACAAAATTCTAAGGGCACTTAGGCAGGTCTTGGAGTGGCCAAAAACTCCAGATGTAAGTCTCTTTAGATGTACAAGAGGGTGGTGAGGTTATTTGGCCAAAAGCAGAAACTTGTTAGTGCAAGTTTTGCAAAACTTCAATTCTGGACAGGAAATAAATGACATTATTTCATGAACCAAAAATAATCCAATGGGTGCATGCTCCTGGACCTAGGGGTTTGGTAGGGCTGTCTACAAGTGGGAGAAAGCACAAGATTATTGGAGCAAAATTAAATAGGGTTGTAGTAGAAATCACAAGGTTGGACCAGAATGAAAATGAGGTTGATTCAATCAAAATTTTCAAATAACATCACTGGGTTTTTGCATAAAGTTGAATCATATGCTACTACCAACATCCCATAATTTTGGTGGAGGCCAGAAAGAATTATTTAAATGGGTTGTAGTGCAAATTGCACTCTGGACCAGAGAAGAAAAATTGAGTGTAGAGCTCAAAATATAACATGGATAAAAGATATTTTTGTACAAAAGTGATTTAAAAACATCACATGACATCTCCAAATTTTGGTTGAAATTTTAAGTGAATTTATCAAATGGTTGTAGTTCAAATATGGCCATATAACCTTGAAAAACCATTTTTCAAGAAAATAAAGATCAAGCAATTTAATTATTTAATTAGTTATATTAAATAAGGGAAAATTTCTCTTGAGAGATCAAATATGTCCAATGACATATTTGAAAAGTTTTCTCTTTGGGAAAAACTCATCATAACAGGGAAGGGAATGATTTAAAAATCAAAATGGAGCTCAGAAATTCAAAGTTTTAATTCCTGGCAAAATTTTAATTCATTAAAACAAGGCCAAAATTTTGGGGTGTCACATTATTCTCCGGCGACGTCAGCCCCAACACACACCCGCGCCGAACCAGTCAACCCTCGTACTCCCCTCCGCCTGCGACTGGACCGACGCATCTTCAACGGCTCCTGTTCATTCCGTCCGAGGCCTCGCCGTCGTCCTCCGCCTTGCGGCCTTGGTTCGCTCGCCGTGCGCGGTGCGCCACCCTCTTGCGTTGTCAATGTCGTCAACAACCGAGAGGAACAAGGAGATGAGTCTACGTGGAGAGGATGACAGTAGGGACCCACCAGCGTCATGGTAGTACGCAAGCAAGCGCCTGTATAGTACAAGCCCAAAAATATGGTTCCTCCTAATGGTTGGACATCTGGGGCTCACGCCATTGTCAACGTAGTTAATAAACGAGAGAATTACACTACGAGCGGCTGACACCAGGGACCCAGCAAGTCGCGCAGTTTTTTTGAGGAACAAGCAGTTGTTATTTATACTAGTTTTAGCAACGGATCAGGGTAACAACGGGGCTGTGCGGGGGCTGTGGCCCGTCTAGCCAGGGTTTTATTTATGTTTACCATATCATGAGCCCAGCTGTGTTTTTTTCTTGCTGAAAATGGCTAGCCTAGTTCTATTTTTTTAAAGAAATACCCAAACAAGGCCTACTTGCTTTATCGGCCCTGCTGGGTTGCAAATATTTCAAGATGAGGATAGTTACATTCGGTTTGCCCAAAATGGGCTGTACATTTTTAAAACACATCAAACCGGGAATTAGTTTCAATTTTTTTCATTACAAGATCTTAAATTCCATTGATTTTTATGCGTGGACAATTATTTGGATTTTATATTTATATAAATTATTTTCAAAATAATTTGAATGTGAATCGATATTTCTGGATTAAAAACAATTGACCGCACCGAAATATGCAAAATTCCGTATACTTTTTAACCGTGGCCACAATATGGGGTGTAATGCTAACAAAAAGAAGATGGGCTCCAAAAAAATTCTTAAGAATTAGCAAATGGGCTGTACATTATTAGAAATAATGGCAGATGGGTTGTATGCTGTTTTCCACAGATTTGAGGCTGACTTGTGCGCCTACTATAGATTGACGCATATGCTTTCATAAAAAAAGGTTGACGCACACGCAACACCCTGTCAACTTAGTCAACACACGAGAGCAGTGACTATTGGATGTCCATCCAACGGTTGCCGTGCTTCTTCAATCTCTGCTCTTCATGCTCCAGCCGCTCAAACAAGCGCCGGTGGGACTCCCTGCTCCCTCCTCCCGCGGCCGCCTATGCTACCGTGTAGGCCTCACGGCCCCACCGTACTCCCATTGCTGGCCTAGCCATCCCTCTACTCACCCACACATGCTGTTATTCTCCAGCGACGGCAGACGAACCAGTAAACCCTCGTACTCCTCCGCGTGGGAAACAACTGTCGAGTATTCCCTGGCTCCGTGTCGTTCCCTTCCTAGGCTTCGCTGCCGTCCACTGCCCTGGTGCTCTCGGCGCGGCCTGGTCAACATGGTCAATGAACAACATCCATCGGAAGTGGACTGTACATGGAGAGGCTGACAGCTGGGTCCATGGCCGCACGCAAGGAAATGCCTCCTTATTACGTGCAAAATAATGATTCCTCCACCTGACAGCTAGGACCCACAGGAAGGGCCTCTGTATTTCGCGAAAAAAATGTCCCCCCCGCTGACAGGTCGGACCCACCAGCTATATCTTCGCACGCAAAGAAGTGCCTCCTTATTACGCCCAAAAAAATGAATACCCCCCTGCTAGCTGGGACCCACATATTGTTGGGCTGACTTGTGGGCCTACGAAGTTGACGAGGACGGAGGGCTTTGTCAACTTAGTCAATACTCCAGTGACTGTATGATGTCCATCCAACGGCCATAGTGCTTCTTCAACCTCTGGTCTTCTTGCTCCAGCTGCCCAAAGCAGCACCGGTCGTGCCGCCTGCTCCTGCCTCCCGTGGCCGGCTATGCTACCGCGGAGGCCTCACTGCCCCCATACTACTCCCACCACTGGCCAGGCCATCCCTCCACTCACCCACACCCCCTGTTATTCTGCGGCGACGGCAGCCTCACACCACAGCTGAACCAATGAACGCTCGTACTCCTCTCTGCGTGGGCATCCACTGCGGCGTCTTGCCCGGCTCCGCATCGTCCCCTTCTTAGGCCTCGCCGTCGTCCACCGCCGTGGTGCTCTCGGCGCAGCGTGGTCAATGTGGTCAACGACCGACTTCCATCGGAAGAGTATTGTATGTGGAGAGGCTGACAGTTGGGTCCACGGCAGCCGCAAGGAAGTGCCTCCTTATTACGTGGAAAATAATTATTCCTCCACCTGACAACGGGGACCCACCGGATAGGCCACCAGTATTTTGCGAAAAAAATCGTTTCCCCCTGACTGCTGGGACCCACCGAACGGGCCACCGTATTTCGCGAAAAAAACGTTCCCCCCACTGTCAGTGGCGATAGAGCCGAACACTGACTTCACCTCCTACGAGACCCATGTTGCCGAACCATTGGATTCATCCCCGGCCGCGGGCCCTGAACCGCTTGTGTCAGTGCCTATCGAATCTGATTGGGCACCAATCATGGAGTTTTCCCCCACGGATATCTTTCAGCACTTGCCCTTGGGCGATGTGCTAAATTCATTAAGGTCTCTCTCCTTGTCAGGAGGCCCTTGGCCGAACTGTGTCCGGCCTGAGTGGGAAGCGGACGACGAAGAAATTTGTTCCCCACCCACCACCCACTTAATAGCCACTGTCGACGATCTAACCGACATGCTTGATTTCGGCTCCGAAGACATCGACGGTATGGACGACGATGCAGGAGAGGAATAGGAGCCATCGCCCACAGGGCGCTGGACAGCCACTTCATCACGCAATATATACATGGTGGATACACCCAAAGAAGACAATGAAGAGGAACGGGAGGATGCAGCGAAGGATAACCCCCTCGAGAAGCAACCAAAGCGACGACGTAGGCGCCGCTCCAAATCCCGCCTCGGCAAAAATAGCGATAACAGCGCAAGAAAGAATGACACCCCGGTCGACTCCAAAGCAACAGAGCAGGACGAGCCAGCGGACGGCGAACATAGTATGGAGCCACTGTCCGATCACGGCGACGCCGAGGGTAGAGATCATCAACCTGTCTCCGGAGAGGAGAATAGTCTGGACAACGATGCACACATCATCTCGGAAAGGCACTTAGAACAAGAAAACCTCCACAGAAGGCTTATTGCCACCGCGAGGAGTCTTAAGAAGCAGAAGCAAAGGCTTAAGGCCACGCAAAATACACTCATAAGTAGATGGAACAAAGTGTTGGACACTGCAGAAAAATACGGTGGCAGTTGCCACACAAACAGTTACCCAAAGCGCAAGCTGCTGCCTGAATTCGATGACGAGGCTTTAGAGCCTATGCAGCCGAAAAATAAAACGGCCAATCAGCCGGATCGACCACCCCATGGCCGCAATATGGCGGCTAAAGATGTCAGATATAAGCCAGCACACGGCTTCCATGAAAACTCACTCGAAAAAGCCGGTATGACCAGGTCCATCTACGGATCTAGGAAACGCGCTCCGGCACAGAAGCAAGACCAAACACTACAACCATTAGCATGCCATGACACATCCAAATACAGAGGAGCCGCGCATCCCTTATTCTTCACCGATCAGGTGCTGGATCACGAATTCCCAGAGGGATTCAAGCCTGTGAACATAGAGGCATACGACGGAACGACATACCCTGGGGTCTGGATTGAGGACTTTATCCTTCATATCCATACGGCTCGCGGAGATGATCTCCACGCCATCAAATACTTGCCCCTCAAATTGAAGGGACCAGCTCGGCACTGGCTAAAAAGCCTCCCCGAAAACTCCATTGGAAGTTGGGAAGAGCTTGAGGATGCTTTTAGGGCTAATTTTCAAGGGAGCTATGTCCAACCTCCAGATGCACACGATCTAAGCCATATAATTCAATAGCCCAGAGAGACAGCCCGGAAACTTTGGAAGAAATTTCTCACTAAGAAGAATCAAATCGTCAATTACCCGGACGCCGAAGCCTTGGCAGCTTTCAAACACAGCGTCCGGGACGAATGGCTTGCCAGACACCTCGGCTAGGAAAAACCAAGGACAATGGCAGCCCTAACAAGCCTAATGACCCGCTTCTGCGCAGGCGAAGACAGTTGGCTGGCCCGTAGTGGCACCAGCGATCCAGGCACATCCGAAGTCAGGGATGGCAATGGAAAACCACGACGCAATTAAAGCAAGCGTCGCAACAATGAAGACAACCCAGACAACACGACGGTAAACGCCGGATTCAGGGGCTCTCGGTCCAGTCAACGGAAAAAGCCATTCAAAGGCAGCAGAGATGGACCATCCACCCTAAACAAGATCCTAGACAGATTATGTCAGATTCATGGAACCTCCAATAAACCTGCAAATCACACCAACAGAGAATGCTGGGTCTTCAAGCAGGCCGGTAAGCTAAACGCCGAACACAAGGGGAGGGAGACACCAAGTGAAGATGAGGATGAGCCTCGCCAGCAAAACACTGGGGGACAGAAAAAATTCCCACCAGAGGTCAAAACAGTGAACATGATTCACGTAACAAAAAGGAGGAGCAAACGCGCACTCCGAGACATATGCGCCGTAGAGCTCGTCACCCCCAAGTTCAACCCTTGGTCGGCCTGCCCGATCACTTTTGATCGCAGGCATCACCCGACTACTATCCGGCACGGAGGATCGGCTACCTTGGTGCTAGACCCAATAATTGACGGATACCATCTCACCCGAGTCCTTATGGACGGCGGTAGTAGTCTTAATCTAATATATCAGGACACAGTCCGCAAAATGGGGATAGACCCGACAAGAATCAGCCACAGCAATACTACCTTTAAAGGAGTAATACCAGGCCCAGAGGCCCGTTGCACGGGCTCGCTAGTACTAGAGGTTGTATTCAGTTCTCCCGACAACTTCCGAAGTGAAAAGTTAACCTTCGACATCGCTCCATTCCGAAGCGGCTACCAAGCACTACTTGGACAAACGGCCTTCGCTCGCTTTAACGCAGTACCGCATTACGCTTAAGATGCCCGGTCCACGTGGCATCATTGTAGTTAGCAGAAACACAGAGCGTTCCTTACATGCGGAAGAATGTGTGGTGGCTTTAGCAGCTGAATACTGAACGGCTTCCCCAGCCGGAATAAATGATCGGTCGTCAAGACCACGGACACGGCTAGACGAGTCCGGCGCACCACTAGCTGTAACAGCTTAGATAAACTCGAGGTTGGGTCAATGGATGTACCCCCATAGGTGGTACTAGGGGCTTCCTGCATGTAAAAAGGACTACAGTTCGGCTTGACCTTATTTAAATTGAATTTTAATGGTTTATTAAGAATAACCAATTTTTCGCACGAAGACTTTCACCTAAGTTTCTCTCTTTTATAGATGATAATCGTGCTACAACCCTCCAGGATACGGCACAACAGAGACACAGGCGCAGACATGCAGCAGGGCCCCGCTCGAAGATTTCTTTTTAGATTAAGACCCTGTGTAAACCTTTCTTACTGTCTCTTGTTGCTTCACGCCCTCCGGATACTCAATACAACCGAGAGGGATGCTGGCGTTATTGGCATTTTGCCACGTTAGACTAATGTACGTACCTGGAAATTCAGGGTTCATTATCAAGGGCGTTACTCAGCCCGGTATATGTTGTAAAGTCCGAATACCTTAGGAAGTGTTCGTCATCGCAAGTTTGGCCTTATATGCATCAGCTTCAAATCATGTCTTTGGTCAATAGTTGGGTTTGCCCGGCTCCCGTGTTTTGCTACCTTACGTTCCGCCATATCGGCTAAGGTGGCACCGGGAGAACTACTGCGATTGTGCCCTGGTTCATCTGGATGAGCACCTCAGTAGAGAAAGCCGAAAATTGACTGTCATGATAAAGCGCAAGACTGGTCAACCACTCGATGACTCTGCGGAATCTTCGTGATTCCTCCGCATTAATGAAGGGCCGGTTTCCCGGTCATGTATGTACGCGCCCCGCATCCAGATGAGCACGGAAGTACCAGGGGCTATATAGTAGCCCCACTGTCAAACTCCTATGGCTAAGTGAAAGTGTTAAGGCAATATAGTCCGATTGCCTTGCTCGCCGTGCTATCACCTCCTTAATGGACCAAGACGTTGGATCAAGTGTGAACACGCGCTTTCGTGAACACCCCCACATTATATGCGTGGGGGCTGAAGCCGACGACTGCAAACTTTTAGGTTATATATATACACACACATAAACGGCCGCACAGGAGGCATCAGAATACTTTTAGGCAAAAGTATAAACACAACCTTTATAATTCAAATAGCATTGTTTTTACAATCGGAATACATGTCACTCAAACATGATACTCTTCGAGCACTGAGCCTCTATTAAACGAGCACCTTCTAGGACTTCTTCAAAACAGTGCTCGGCCGAGACCTGGCCTATGGCCGGATCCTGGGTTGCAACAACGGTGGTCTCCATCTCCGCCCAGTATGTTTTAACATGGGCAAGAGCCATCCGTGCACCCTCTATGCACGCCGACCTCTTTACAGCGTCGATATGCGGCATAGCACCAAGGAATCATTGCACTAAACCAAAATAACTACCCGGCCTTGGCCCTTCCGGCCAAAGATGATCCACGACAGACCTCATGGCAAGCCCGGACAATCTATGGAGTTCAGCCCACTCGGCCATTTGTTCATTTAATAGCAGCGAACGCGTTGGAGCACTGAACTGCGACCAGAATAACTTTTCCACTTCATGATCTTTTTTATCTTTGAAAAATCACGTCGCATCAGCAGCACTTGCTGCCAAGTCCAAGTACGCGTCCGTAGCACTCCATAATTTATCTAGGGAGGCATACTTTGGATCTCCAAACTTCATCCGCAACAAGAAGGGCTTCCCAGCCGTGATAATTCTGGCTTGACGAAGCTCCCCCTTCACCGCTCTAATTTCAGAGCGGGTTTCCTTGGCGGCTTCCATGGGTTTCTTTAGATCCGCCGCTTTCGTCTGGCTTTCCTTTTCAAGAAGCTCATAACGGTCGGCGGCATCCTTTAGCTCAACAGCCATCTTGACTATTTTCTCTTCGGCCTGACGATGAGCAGCCTGTTCGGCCTTTAACTCTTTGGCCACCTTCAGGGCGGCCGCGTCGCTCCTCCTGGCTTGTTCCTTGGCTCGGGCAAGCTCTGCCCGAAGGGTCTCCACGGCGGCAGCGCCATCTGCAATCACAGCATATGATAGATACTAGCATCATGCTCCTCTTAATACCTGTTGACAACTGGAGAATACATACCCTGTGCCTCGTCAAGCCGCTTGTTTACAAGCACGATGTCAGCATCTGCCGCATCAAGTTGCCGCCTTAGTTCGGCAAACTCACCAGTCCAGGCAGCCACCGGACCCTCAGCTGCCTGCACATAAAAGCAGCATGATCATTACCTAGAACTATGATCCTCTGTTTGCCGCCTTCCGATAGCAACCAGAGTCTCAGGGGCTACTATCTGCATAGGGCACACCTAGCGTATGCG